>NW_024066055.1:600000-783389 GCF_014898435.1 Botrytis sinoallii
TAGATCTGAAAGGCTTTATACAAAACCCATTTTGATTAATTCTCCTTTTAGAAAAAGATTCTAATCTTTATTAGCTTGCTTTAGTCTATAAAGACTTTGGAGTATATATAGAATACGACTGTAACAAATTTGGATATTTTGAAGAAATATTAAATAGATTTCTTTTTTCAAATATAATTTGATAAATATATTTTTGATATCGAAATAAGAATATTCAAGATTTTCTTTTACAATAATAATAAGGAAAAAATAAAGAATATTAAATTAAATTATAAGAATAAAGGTTTTATTATAATCTTTATTTAAAATTTAATTAAATCTTTTAATTATCAATTTTGATTTTGAATTATTTTATTTTATTATCTTTTGTTTTAATAATAAATATTCATTTTGTTAAAACTAAATTATTTCCTTATAATAAAATAAATTTTTTTTAAATATTATTTTTGATTAATAAATTTATTTCTTTTTGAATTATAATTGTTAATCTTTTATATGCCTTTTGTTTATTATTATATCTTTATATATATTTGATATCCTAATCCCTAGTATTTTTATTATTAGCAAGTGATTTCAATTTCTATTAATATATTTTTCAAAAGAGTTAAGATCTTGAAAGCAATTTCATTATTCGTTTTATTTCGAATTGATAAATATTTGGAATTGTAATTATAATATATTCAATTAATTCTGATACTGATTTATTCAAAGAGGGTAAGCAGAAACCAAATAATCTTAAAAGTATATTCTCTATATTATTGTTATCATTTCTTTTTCTTTTTCTGAGATATATTTCGAATTTGATAATATTAAAGTAGATATGGATATAGATATTGTAGATAATAAAGTTTTATGAGGTAATATAATTAAATTTAATAGTATAGAATCAGAAGTTGAAGTAATTTTAAATAAGGTAATCTCTATTTTTTTATTGTTTTCCTTTATTAGTTTTAATAAATTATTAATTATTTATCAAATATTTTCATATTTGTTTTATCAAAATATAATATTCTAATCTTTGTTTATTTTGGTACTAATAAGTATATCTCTATTGAGTCTATGATTATTCTATTTAATGATATTAATAGATCGATTAGAATAAACAATAATTCAGGGATATTTTTAGATCTATTACAAGGCCTGCAATCAGATTCTATATTCTTGATACCTTGTGATCCGATTATACAATTTTTAAGTTTGAGATTCAGATCCTCTTTTTATAGTTTTTGTTAATTGTAATATAATAAGAACAATAAGTATAATCTAATTTTAATAAATAAATCTTTATATACTTGATAGTATCTTTTGAGTATCCCAGAAATATCCCAACCCTTATTATATCACGAAGTTTATTATATCTTTATCCTATTAGAATAGTTTTGAGATTGATATAAGTATAATATCGATTCCCCTAGATCTTGTATATATCGATATCTAATAATATATCTATAAATGCTTCAAATAGATTTCAATCAATTCTATTTATATTGAGCCAATACTAATATGGTTTCAAATATATATATTATATTCAACAGCTTTATTCTAAACTCTAATGATAAATGAGCTTTTTTCAATATTGTTTTTTATATTGGTTTCTGTAATGTATATATTATTATTCGACTGGGCCATTTTAGTAGATAATATAATCATTGTAACCTCTAATCACACACCAGTTTTCTATTCTCGAATAACTTAAAGAAGCTCTAGTGTATTATCGGTTCTGACAGCAATTATAGCTATTCCTATAGTAAGTTCAATTTTTTACTTTTAGATTTTCAATAAGAATATTGTATTACTCTTTTGTTTTTAATAGAATAATCTAATTTACCCTTATAGCATTATCTATAATAAAGAGGAAGTATTGTATCCTCAATAGTTTTTGGGAAAGGGCTAGCAATATCGAAATAAATCAATTCCAGTCTTTTAGATTTTATATATTTAATTGACTTAGGATTTTATTAATCATTTTTATAAGAGTATATACTTTACAGATATTAAGAGTTAAAGAAACCTTGATTAGGTCTCTAGAGTGTAATAACTTTGTACAGATTTCTGATTTTATTAGGATTAAGATAATTGAAGTGTTTATACCAAAAAAGGTATTTTTCTTTTTTTGTTATAATTAATTCTTTAACTTCCTCTTTTATTCTATTAATGATTTCTATAGAAAGCATAAAGAATACAGAATCCTTGTATTCTAGTTTTATATGTAAAATGATATATATCTCATCTTTTACTATAACTTTAATAATCTTATTATTCTTATTATTTTTTAATATAAAATATATCTCCTTAAGACTAAATATACCCTTGAGTTCTACCTTACAAATTCTTTAGCTAAAAGCAGGTTAATCTTTAATCCTGGTATATATTTATTTATTTATTTATTTATAGTAATTAATATCTAATATCTAACCTCCCAAGAGGTATTCTAGATGTACTAAAAAGCGGGCCTACGGGCTGCTAGCGTTCCAGTTGCTTATAATAATATAATTTTAGCTAAATAGGGGCTTATTGTCTTTAGTATTCCCCCGTTCAATACGCTCATAGCAATCCTGCAACTATTCTGTCTAAAGATTTGTGGTCCTATTTCAGAGGGCCTTATTTTTGTATACATCTGGGTATTGGTAAATAATCAAATCGATTGCTGTCGATTGGGAGAGTGCTCGGAGTGCTTATAGCTATTCAGTACAGATCTTAGATGATTGGGGTAGAAAGCTCATTCTCGAGATATTGAAGTAGGTTGGAATTCGTGTAGTTCCGTGTAGTTTGAGTATATCCTAATATAGAATTTGGATCTAGCGAGAAGGTTAGTAAAGCTATATTGTGTTTGCAGAATACAATTAATATATATTATCGCATCCCATTCAAATCGAAATCGATTTAATGTAAGTGGTCAGTTGCCTGTGCATTTGATTATTGATTAAATATTGAAAGAAATACAATAGGCTTTTCTTAGTTCTGTATATATAGATATTCATATTATTTTTGTAATTGAATTTGATATAATAAACTGCAAAGTCATTGTGTTCAGTCTATATTGCTATAAGTTTATATAGTATTCTATAAAAGAACTTGAGGCTTTCCGGCTTTGAAATATTATATATTGGTTTTTATATATTATACATTTCGAAAATCAGACCCCTTTTTTCCTTTTATTATTTTGCTCTCGGAATACCGATATTTGATATATAGAATAGAGCGGGAGCTGCTGACTATAGGGAAGTAGGATGGGCTAAGGTCAAGTAGTCTAGTTGTATTCCTAATCAGCGAAATGATTGGCTACCTCGTTGCCCTCAATCTCAGTATACCTAGAGAATCATTTGATTACAATATTGTAATATTATATCGCTGATAATACTTATAATATACCCATTGAAAGAAGGCAGCAGCGCTTTCTCATATTTCTTAGATTATTGAGATGCTATCAATATATAACCATATTCGTTCCTAATAGAGACAATCAATAATGCTTAGGAGGTGTTTTAATCCCTGCTACACGCCGATTGCTTCAATATCAAAAACATATAACTATTTGTATACACAGCCGTAGCCAATATCAATTTGTATTTGTTACAATAGATTATAAAGCCATATCTCATACGGTAATTGTATTCGTTATATTGTTTAGATTTGTCTGAAAATACAAAGTAATCTTCTTAAAAGATTAAGTCCTATTATTTCTTGAATGTTTTTTACAACATCCTCTTTATCCATACTATTTATTAAATCAATACGATATTTGGAAGAGAAATGAGGCCATAAAAGTCTAAGATACTCGATAATAAAGATTGCTTATCCCATTCTTTGCAATTTTGTATTAGAACCTTTCAGAATACCTATATCTCATCCTCTCTTTCTAGTATATAGCTTTAATCAGTTTACAAGTAAGTATTATACATCCACTATCTAAAGCCGAAACACAACCTTAGTTTGGCTTATTCTAATATAACAATTTCAATTAGGAGACCAGCTTTTTATAAGAATGTGGTTATTGGGATTATCTTATAGATAGGTAAAAGCTTTCTGTACTGTATTATGAATCGTTTTTGTTAATTAAATCAACATATTTCTTGATTTTGGTGTCAATCGGAATATAGTCTGTATTTGGGTATTGTTTATATAGCTTATTGAATTATACTTCAAAGCTTAAAAGGGTGATAGGGAAGTACACAGATAATAATCGCTTTTTGTAAGTAAACTGCAAATAGTCCATAAGCTATATAAACTATTAATCAATATAGAATATAATACACATAGTTTTTACAATATATATTTTGATATATTATAGAAATATTAGACCTGATCAAAAAAGATGCCAAGCTAGTGTAAGGTCGGTTATACTCCGTTGGTAAGTTTTTAAGAGAGATTGGTGTAATAATTAGATCCCGATTTATTCTTATAGCCGGATTTACAATTTCATATTTCCTCGATATATAAATAATTCAAACTTTTCCAAAGCGAAAAAGACCTTATTCTGATCTTCTATTATAGGATATATTGGAATAGTTTTAATAAAGCATACATATATTTATAGATAGGTTTTTAGATATATAATATATAGCTATATTGTTACTATATCCAAAGTACTATACTCTATCTTAATTGAGAAACTCAATAAGATAAAGGGTATACAAAATAGGAAAGAGTAGCAATCCCTAGGGGATATTACATGCGATTAGGAAATTCTGTATTGTAATCCCCTTAAGCTTTATATATATATATCTCCCAGTCAAAAATGAATCAATGAGTTACAAAAGCATTATAGGCTAACCCTGCTTCTTATACATTATAGAAGCTATCTTTAAGGAATATATTATAAGTGTTTATATATTTATTGTTATTAATATACCCATTTGCTAATTATTAAAGTAAGTTTAATATTATAAGTAAAGGCAGCTGTAAGATCAATATTAGCTCTTTTCGGTAGTGCTTTATAATACTGAGGGCTAATAACATTATATTTTATAGCTATTCATATAATTTGGACTAGTGATATACCTTTCTAATTCTTTTTCAATATATAATATCAATATAATCAGTCTTTACAATTTCAGAAATATTCTATTCTTTTTATTAATTTTAAGCAGTATGATTATTTCAGCAAGTTTCTATTTGTTAGGGTAATAGCTTAAGCCTAAGGTAAATTGCGAAAATCTTATATATTATATTCTTTGTATTAGGTTAGTATGCTTTAAGGAAATAAACGATTATCCGATCGATTCCGATGATATGCTTCTGACTTTATTATATATTTTTCCACTTTCTTTGTGGTGATCGTCTTTTCTATAATAAGGTTATCTGATAGTTCTGTTTTGTAGAGGATTGTGCTATAAGATTATTTGATACTTTGAAGTGATCGAATATCATTGTAAAAATACTCTTCGGCTTTTTTTTTAGTATCAATAATCTCCTAGTTTTCGATTAATTAGAGAAAGGGCCTTAAAGCCTATTTCTGGAATCAGCTTGTACTAGTTTATAACTTTGTATAGTTTCCTGATTGTTCTGTATATTGTTAAGCATTAGTTCAATAGGCTCGTTTCGATACTTGCACACCCTTTATAGGTTCTGCTAGACCATTGTTATTCCGTTAGTAGTTCTAGTTCTCCTAGCTTGTGTATATATTCAATGTGTTTCCTTATATTCATCAATCCATTATAGGAATAATCGGTAGGGTTTACAAGTCTTTCTACTTTATAGTTATTATAGAGGCGCTTAGTATACTTATAAGTTTGGTGATTAGTCTGTTGATATTGTAGGTAGATCGAAGATTCGGGTTCTGGAGGTTTACTAAATGGTTAGCCATTATGTTTGCTAGGCAGGGTAGATCTGAATTGTATATCCGAATATATGCTTACTTGTATTCAGAGGTTTCTTTGTTCGAAATAATAATGATTTAAGTAGTGTAATCGAAGCCGCTGTGCAGATCGTTATCAATCATCGTTGTAGTGGTGATCAAATTAAAAAAGGTCAGGTCCAGAAATGTGTCTCCTCGCATACATAAAGGCATTAGAAGTCCGATATATTCCATTTCCTGTTTGGTAGCCATTATGTAAGCATATCACCTTGATTAGCAATTGCTATTCCAGATTCCTATAGATTATATTTAGTATTGAAGTTATTTTCGATAACCGTACCAGTCCCTGGGGTAATCTCTAGTCCGAGTATGTATTCTATTGTTAGCGGATCAAGTGGGGTGCGGTAGGCATTGAGGATCGAGTATTTGTTAATATTAATCCAAAATAGATTTCTGTTTTTGGTTTACCTTATTTATCTAATCTTTAAGTTACCTTCTTTTCATATGTAGGTGATTATTTGTGGCTTATGCTTAGGGTTGTCAATCACTCCTCAAGTATTGATCGGCTGGTATTAATCATATGTGGTATGATTTTGGATTACCGAGTTATTATATAATCAGGGTTCTTGAATACAGATAATATCCATATCAGTTTTTCTAGTGATTTGTAGGAGGGTTAATATGATTGGAGTGTTTGTACTTTATATTTGCTTATATAATTATAAACCCCTTTCCTCTTATTGAATTCATACTAGTTATATGACTTATATAGGGATGGTGGCGGCTTTGTCAGTGTTTGACTTATTCCTCTCGCTTATTTTAGAGTTGGGAGATAAGAAGGCTTTTTCAGTTATAGTTATTATATTATAGTTTATCCCTTTATTAGTATAGTGTGGAGGGTTATGGCCTGGGGTGTGAATCGGATTGTTAAAGGGACCCTTCCCTAATCGGGCCTATTTGAGTAATCGGTTTACTAATTATTATTCATTCTTATAGGTAGTGATACGGGTTCCCGGTATAAGGGGTCTGAGAATGACCATTTGAGGTTGTTTAGCTGATGTTGGAGTAGGTGCCTTTTCTTTGTATACTTTTTGAATCTCTTTTTGGCTAGTAGTTCTGACTTCTCTTACTTATCGATAAATGAGCCTAATCAATTTTCCATTAACTAATTGTAGTGCTGTAGGGCAGTTGCTGTACGTGGATTGGAAGGGTTCTAGGTATTCTGTATATTGAGTGTTGTTTTGGTATTGTTTATGGATTTTTTTGTTAGTGTGTTTAGTAGTCAGTTTGCTGTATCTAGAGTAATGAGCTGGGTGATAATACATATATAGGTTATAGTATAGCTGGTATCCATTGGAGTGCTATTATGGTTGAGGGTATTATGACTTATCAAGGGGCTTCAAGTATTCATTAATATTAAATAGCCAGAATAGTTTTATTATCTTCTTGAAATTAATAATTTAGTTAGTCTTTCTTGTAAAAGGATTTACCTTGTACTTAGAGATTCTATATTATATTAATTCCTTTCCTATCTATACTTTGATCTCTTTTTGAATAATCGTATCTGAAAATATTGTAAACACACCCAACATGTTATAAGGGATCTAAGGTATAATATAATTATATCAGATCTCCGCAATTTGAGTATTATCTGTATTAAATACAATGATTAGCCGTATACGATTTTCGTTTTATAAGAGGTTCTTGTATTTCTTTGATATCTTATATCCTAGAATCCATTTCATTCTGTTATAATAAAGTGAGGGGATTAGTTTGAGTTTTAATTCAGGAATTATTTCTATAATCTTCAATTACAATTCGAAGAGGTTATTAACAATTATCTATTGCCCACTTCCTATCTTTATAAGAATTGTGCAGCTGTTTTGCTCTCGTTATTTGTGTTCCTATATTGTTTCTATTGTTTTGAATATACTCGTCTTAATGCTTTTCAGTATTTGAGGTATTTTTTTAGTCTTGAGTATATCAATATAGAATTTAGTAATTCTCTTTGAGATTATTTTTATAATTGATATAAAGATTTTCTATATAAATCTAACTTATCTTATAATCTTAATTATATTATTAATATATATAGATTTCAGTATATTAGCATAGCTCAATTCTATCTTGCTTAAGGTTTTAATATATATATTAATCACACTCGTAATCTTTAGGGTTACTCATCACTTTCCATTCTCCTTATAGAATTAATCAGTTATTGCTTTATAAATAGACTGTATATTATTATCTTTACTCACTTTAATTATCAATATAATCGTTATCGTTGTCGTTGAAGCGATTGGATTGCGACTCGATACACTCGGTGGCGCAACAGGTTGTTCACAACCGTACATTAACGATATCATAATATTATAAGATTCCTTCAATATGATTTGTTATAATATAGCTAGTATCCGACTTTTGTTTCATATATGAATCTTTATTATATGTAAATAGATATATAGATAGAATATATTTATATATTATCTTTATATTAATTCTTTATTTCTTTTATTATTTAAATATATTAGTATCACCATGGGGATAGTGAAGACAATATAGTACTATGGTTCATACTGTTGTAATATTGCTTGTTTGAAAGCTTTATATTTATTATTTTTTTTTTCTAAACGAAATCCACTAAATATTGAATATCAAAAAGATTACTAATAAATTCGTCAAAAAGTTTATCAATACTGATAATCTCTTGAATTTGGGAATCGGATTAAACTGGAATTGAATTTCTTGTTGAATTATTAGATTTTCAAGATTGGGAATTATGATAAGGATTATTCGAGATGGAAATTGTATTGGATTGGTGATTTGATGATAAGCGGGATGAAACAGTATTTATAGAATATTATAGGATTTCTTGATTAGTCTTAAATATAGAGTGTAACTATTGTAAAGTAATCATACAATTATTAGTAGGATTCGATCAGGTAATCAATATGATTGTATATTCTTTAGTTTTAATAGATTGATAATTTATATTATGAATTTGAAGGAAAGCTATATAATCATTAACACTTTGAAAACTAGCGAACTCTATAACGCAAGTATATATTAATCTAATATTAATTCAGTTTCGAAGACTATTGAAAAGAGTAGAACTATCTTGAATTCCAGCAGTATTAGCTAATTATCGAAATTTTTGATAGAATTCCCAAAATAACTGATTTGCGCCTTATCTCAATATTTCGTATTGATTTAATGCTATTTATTGCTCGGTCAGATTAGTAGTAACTTGTATAGCGGCTTCAATTAATCCTTGTGTATTATATTTGGGAAATGGATCAAGGAGTAGGGACTGCAAGTGATTACAAGCTATACCTTTAATATTAATAATAATATAAATTCTATATTACCTTTTACTAATCAGGGCACGGCTGGGCCGCTTGACCCTGGCACATCCTGCCTCCCCACAGTCAGCAGCTCCCGCTCTGTCCTACATGCCAAATATCGGTATTCCAAAAATAGATAGTAAAAGGAAAAAAGAGGCCTGATCTCTGAAATATATAATATATGGAAATCGATATATAATATCTCGGAACTAGAAAACTTTAAGCTTTTTTACAGAATACTATACAAACTTATAGCGATACGAATTGAACATGATGACTTTGCAATTTATCATATTAGATTCAATCACAAAAATAGTATAAATATTTATATATACAGGATTGAGAAAAGCTTATTATATTTCTTTCAATATTTAATCAATAATCAGATGTACAACAATTGGCTGCTTATACCAAATCGACTTCAATCCGAATAAGATGTGATAGCATATATCAACTACATTCTGTAAACACAATATAGCTTTACTAACCTTCTTACTAAATCCAGATTCTATATTAGAATATGCTCAAACTATACGAAACTATACGAATTCCAATTTGCTTCAATACCCCGAGGATAAGCTCTCCACTTCAATCAATCTAAAATCTATATCGACCAGCTATAAGCGCTCCGAGCACTTTCCCGATCGATAGCGATCGACTTGATCATCCGCCGATACTCGAATAGTATACGAAACAAGGTTCTCTAAAATAGAATCACAAACCCTTAGACAGAACAACTGCAGGATCGCTATAAGCAATACTAAGCAAAGGAATATCAAAGGCAACAAGCTCTTGATTAGCTAACATTATACTACTATAAGCGGCTGGAACGCTAGCGGCCTGTAGGCCCGCTCCTTAGTACATCTAGAATACCCCTTGGGAGGTCAGATATTAGACGTTAATCACTATATATAAATAAATAAATAAATAAATAAATAAATAAATAAATAAATAAATAAATTACCTTTTACTAATAAAAGTATATATATATTGTTTTAGGTTATATTTAATCAGATATTTTCATAATTTGAGCTTCAAGGTTTTGCTATTCGAAAGCTTTTCTATAAGGTAAAGGATCTTCTCTATTCTATAGAAAATGGAGAAAGTTATACCTTATTTATCAAATATGAATTGTCGAAAAGAAATCGAATTAGGAATAAGATGAGTATTCTTTTTATACAAAAGGTATATAATAGCTTTTATAGGATCTATAGATTTAATTGTATTAAGGACTGACTGATATAGGGCTTTTTGAGAAGCAGGGGATCGATTTCGAGAGTTATTTTTAGAAAAATGAGAGGTATAAATATTATTGATTTTCAATCTCAATTTAGTAATAGTAGTATTTTGCTAAGTAATAAGATTGAGAAGATTATTGGTTTAGGTAGGGAGCTTTTCTTTATTTGATTCTTTGCTTTTTTGTGGTATAATTGTTTCAGGAGTAGGGGAATCCGAATCTTCTTCGTTATTGTTGAGGATAGTAAACTGATTTGAGGTTGAAATGGAAGGGCCAGCTTTTGCTTGAGGAGGAGGAGTACGCAATAGTTTTTTACTTTGAAAGATTGTAATTGTATTAGATTTTTTGAAATCGTAAGGAAAAGCTTGGATATGTTTTTTTGTAACTCTTTTTAATCTTTTTGAAGAATTGATATAAGGATTAGGGAATTATTATTGGTTAACTATCCTTCAAAGATGTTTCCTTGTTTTTTGGTATAGATTCTTTTAATCCATACAATATCGATATTTAGATTTCCTAAAAAAAGGTAAAATGTTATTTAATATATTGTTATCGGCAAAAGTTTGTATAGATAAGTTTTAGATAATATAAAGGATTGTTATAAAAGGATTCAATTCTATTTTAAAATCTAAAACTAAAGAAAAAAGAAAAGAATAAAAAGAGAACTGTAAGGACTCCGGACTATATACATTAATAAATTACATGCTAAGCTAAGATCCTAGAAGCTAAGTGATTGAAAAAGAAACCTGAAAGGGACTGAATCGTTACAAAACTAGAGACTATTGCTTTTTGTTTTAGATGTTAATATAATAATAATTAGAATGTTTAGAGATAAATTGAATTTATAATATCCGTTATAATAAGTAAATTGTCACGGCGCCAACTACATGATCTGTAGTTGCCTTCGTGCCTCAGGCATAGAATACTAGCGCGCCCTACTTCCTATAAGTAGGGCTTCACTCTTCCATAGCTCTTCTACTCTTATAATATAATATAAGTCTTTACCTATACCATAACAGTTTATACCATCATCAAATAAACTATCACAGCTTTATTTCTCATTTTATTTTCAAAGTCTCATTAACACCTTATTCCGATTCATATAACAAATTTCGAAGGAAACTTTTTCTTCGAAATATGACCCTTTCGCGATCGATTTAGATCATAGTTATTAAATCAAATTGATTGCAATTGCCCCCAAGTGATTCTGACCAGTAATTGTTTGTGATATTATTATTGGTGCTCTAATACAAACTCATACAAAAATTCGCATAAAATTTTTACTCCAAATCTTCAAAATAAGAATATAAACTTCTAATATAAATTGTTACAATAATCCATTAATACTTCGAGATATAATTATAATAAAGACTTCTTCTAAAGCCTTTATTATATCAAATACTTATTCTATTATTATTCTAGGTATTTCAATATCTTTAAGCTTTTTTTGCTTTCTGAAATTCTCAATTCGAAATCTCTAGTTCTATTTTATAATCAATTAGTCAATTAGTTCTGAAAGAAAAGTTGAAGAGTTTAATTATTTAGTAATTCTTTTATTACTCAAGATATAATCAATACTATCTATATATTCAATCAGAATAAGAAATAGTATTTTACAATACCTCTTAGTAATCAGAACAAATAATTTAAAATATAAAACAAGGCAATTATACTAAAGAAAGCAATTCTAAAAGCAAGAGATCTTATAGTACTAGTTTCAACTCTTTTTTAATCACATAATAAGTAATCGAAGCTATTAGATTCCTAGAGATCTTTAGAAAATATATCAAAAAAGGAAAGCTCATTATAATCTTCAATATTATCGTATTCCAAATCACTCACCTCGAATCAGTTATACGAAAATCGAATCCTAAGCTAAAACACTAGCTAAAAATCTAATTCTAATTATTATAATATCAATTAAATTAACTTTTACAATTATAGCAAAAGAAGGAGAATAAAATCTAGTTAATAAAGGAAAAGCTATTAAACCTACTCTAATAAACAAAAAGATTAAAATCATTCAAAGACACCTAATCCTAATCAAACTAGAAATCCCAAACTCTATTTCCTTTTTCTTTTTAACTATTCGAAACAAAATAAACAAAGCCTTTTAAAAAAAATGGAATTAAAAAACTAGTTATTATAGCAGTTATTTTATCCTTCAATAACAATATTATTATTATAGCAAACAATTCCTTTATATTACAATTCCTTTTAGAAAGAAAAACTATTTGGAATAATATTATTAAATTCGAGAGGATTTAAAAGAATCAAGAATGGTATAAAGTTATTATTTACAAAATCTTAATAAGAGAATTCTCAGGATTGAAAGGAATAGATCTTATTTTAAAAGAAATCAAAACCTTTAATCCAGATTTCAAATTAATCGAAATCCTCTTCTAGCTTATATTAGTTTTTAAAAAAACTATTAATAAAAGAAAACTATAGTTATTACTTTTATTATAAAATTAAAAGTAGAATTAACTATTCGAAAGCGATTATATATTACTAGAAGTAATATAAAAATAAAAAACTTTTATAAATCGAAATCAATTATACAATACTAAAAGTGTTAAGGATTTGAATATCAAAATATTTATTATAAAAGAAACTCTTTTTGTGATTTATATAAAGGCAAGTATATTATATTAATATATTTATATATAGTATATAATATTAAAGAAAAGTTCTATTAATACTTAATAGTGAAATACTCAAACTATTAAGGAAACCATATAGCAAATTCAAAAATATACGAAATCTATCAGACTATTCAATAAAAATTAAATAACATTTATTAATGAATTATATTAATATTCGAATTATTCAAATAAATCTTAATCAGAATTTACAAGCTATAAAGAACATTCTATAGCTTATAATAGAACTCAATATCAATCTTATTATTATTCAAGAACCTTGGATTATCAAAAATAGAAATAATTATTCAAATGCAAGATTGATTATATACTCTAATTTCATATAAACACTTTTGAGATTTGATTCTAAATACTGATTACGAATACTATTATATATTTCAAAAACCCTTTAATTTACAATTAACCTTTCTCCCGATTCTTTAAGAGATTCTGATATTTAGATCTTCGATTATCGAAATGAAATAAAATCTTTTAAATAATTAATATTTATAATGAAATCAATTAAGTTAAAGAAAAGAGCTTTATAATTGAAAAATATTTATATAATTCAATAATTATATAAAAAACCATTCTTCTAAATGATTTTAATTCTTATTATTTATAATAAAATCCTTTTTGAAGAAAAATGGAAATACTAATCAATTAATCGAATGGTTTAAAGACTAGAATCTTACTCTTCTTAATAAACCTGATTTCAGTATCTTTTATTATATTAATCTCCTTAATCCAAATATTATTGATCTTATATTAGTCTCAAAAGGAATTGTCTTTCAAATCCAAAACTAGCAAACACTTTTAAATATAGGATCCAATCATACAGGAATATTATTTAAGCTAAAAAAAAAAGAAACAAGTTCTCTTAATATAACATTACTAGCTAGATACAATATAAAGCTAGCTAATTGGGATAAATTCGAATCAATATTGAAATCAGAATTATTATATTCCTCTATTCTCTTTACTCTAATATCAATAGTTTTATTTGAAGAGGATTTGCTAAACAATTTAAAAAAAAGAAATAATTATTCTAATCTAGATTAAACAGCAAGCAAACTTATAAGGATTATTCAAAAGCTACTGAAAATTCTATACCTAAAGTTTTGTTGATTAGAAAAGCAAAGTTATAGTAAACCCCCGAATTAATAGATCTTTGAAAAGAGTTAGGAAGAATAAAATAATTAATTAAATTGGATCTGAAGAACTCAAGCCTTAAAGAAGAATATCGAATTACTAGAAACAAGTATTTTTAGGCTATTAAAATAACTAAAAAGAATTATTAGAATGAATTTCTAGAAAAAGAGGATATATAAACAATATTCAAAGTAATAGCTTATATGAAGAATTATCAAGATCAAAGGATATTGGACATTTTAATAAAAAGCTCTTTTAAAGGAAAATGCTTTGTTTTTAGATCAATTCTATTTCTATCTCTTTTTATTACTCCAAAACCATAATAGGAAGGATATAAGTAATCCAAGAAATGGATGGTTTAATCTTTTACAAATCGAATTAAGTAATACTTATTTAATCAAAATCCAGAAAAAAACCCTTAGCCTAAATAGAATTATTCAGAAAATCATTATAAAAGTATATAAAGCAATTCCATAGATCTTTTTTAATCTATTTAATAATCTAATCAATTTAGAATATCACCTATAATACTAAAAACAAGTTATTAGAGTGATTCTAAAAAACCTTCAAAACCCGATTACT
Organism: Botrytis sinoallii; assembly: GCF_014898435.1. NCBI lineage: Eukaryota > Fungi > Ascomycota > Leotiomycetes > Helotiales > Sclerotiniaceae > Botrytis > Botrytis sinoallii. The sequence continues at coordinate 614,755 of NW_024066055.1, forward strand.
TAGCCCCAAAAGTATATAGAATTATTGTATTTCTAATTATCTTGAAAAAATTAATAAAAGGATTTAGTTTAAAGATTAGATTATTTAATAGAAATTATTAATTTATTATATAAGAGTCAAATTGGAGGTTAATAAAAGAAATCAGTAATTGATGTAGCTCTTTTCTAATTACTGAAATCAAAAGAAATAAGCAAATCCATAAAAAGACTTTAGTTTTATTTATGGATATAAAGGAGCCTTCGATTATATTTTAAGAAATCAATTATTAGATATTTATAAGAATTAAAATTATCAAAAATCTCATTTTCTGGATAATCTCTTTTCTATAACAAAAACAATTAAAACTTTTTTTTTAATAATCAAATCAAATCCTTTAAGCTTATTTTAATCAGAATATCACAAGACAATTTAATTTCTCCAATTCTTTTCTAATATATATTAGAGAATTATTTTTTCAAAATCGATTTAATTTCTTTTTTTATATTAATGATATTGCTTTAATTACAAATTTATTCTTATAAAAAAAGAATATTAGATTTTTTGAGAAAGCTATAAGCAAATCTACAAACTCAGTTTGAAAAATACAATTTAATTTGATTTAATAAAAACAGAATTAATGTATTTTCTCAGTATCCAAGCTAATTAAAACTTCCTAATTATATTATTTAATTCGAATATTATTAAATCTCAATTTTTAATTAAATAATTAGATATATAATTTAATCTAAATCTCAAATTCATTAACATATTAATATCCGAATTATACAAGTAAAAGGAATCTTTTATTGAATAATTTGACTAGCAAATATTGAAAAAGACTTAAGTTCTAAAGCTTTTTGATAATTATATATAGTTTATATAACTAATATAGTTAATTACAGATTAGTGATTTAATAAAAAGAATAAGCTTATTTTAAAAATAAAATGTAATTTTTCAAATCTAATTTTTCAAAAGATATTAGAAGTTTTCAAAACTATTTCAATTTTCTAATAAAAATCGAATTGGGATTAAAACTAGCAAATATTTAATTAAACTTAAATATCAAGTAATACACTTTTTAATTAACAAAACTCTTATTCAAATATCCAATCAATATCAAAAAAGCTACTTTAGTATATTAATACACTAATTAGAAAGCAATCAACACTCCTCAAAGAAAGCTATATAAACCAATTTAACTTAATAGAATTAGAAAAATCAATTAATAAAAAATTTAATTTATTCTTTCTTAAAAAGATTATTCATTTTATTTCTCTTTATAAAAAAGGAAATCCCTTTTAAAGTTAATATTAGTTAGGCTTCAAAAGAAAATGCAGTAATACTTCATAATATTATTTTTTAAATATAAAGATTAAAATACTATTTACATTTATATAGATACTTTTTTCATTAAAAGGAAATAGATATTAATGTAGGAATAATATCAATATAATTGAATAATCAGATTTCATATTAAGAATAAGTTAATATTGGAAATAATTAATTAGTTTTATAATGGAGAGTTATATAGAGTTACTCAAACTATCAAATATACTAGTTCAATTATTAATAATAATAAAAAATTCAAGATTTATTTAGATAATTAAATAGATCTTTTTTAATTAAAAATATTCTTAGATTATTCAGAATAAATATATCAAATTCAAGTAATCAAGGCAGCCAAAGCTATTATAACTAAAGGATCTGAAATATCCTTGAATTAGATATTAGAGCATATATTAATTAAAGGAAACAAACTAGCAAATAAACTAGCAAAAGAGGCTACTACAATACAATCCACCTTGAATAAAACCAGTTTTGGATTATTAGAAATGATAATCAAAGAATCCTTTTTCAATTTGTTGGGATAGGGATCATGTGACTGACCGCGCTAGCGCATGCGCTAGCGCCCTCGCACTATAGCATATACGTTCGTAGCCTTTAGCTTTTAGAACCTCGAGCAATATTATAACAGTATGAATCATTAGTACTATATTACTTCACCATCCTTATGGTGATATCAACACTAATCAGTGATATCACAGATCAGGAGTCTGGCATCTTAATTTCAAATGCAATGTGGGTTTGTGACTAAGGTTGATATTTCTTTGAAGAGGTATAAGCTCTTGTATCAAAGCAATATAATTTGATACCTGTTTCTTGTGTAAATAAGGACTGTTGGCAATGTGGCGGCAGTTTTTTGTGTTTAGTATTAATCTAATGTGGTTTAATATTGATAAATCGAGTTTAGTCGGAATGTGGTAACAGATTTTTATAATTAATCTTAATCTATATTTTATTCTTAAGGCAATGTGTGTTGAAGAATACGGAATTAGTAGCTATTAGCTTGAGCTAAAGCATTTATCTTTACACGAATAAGTATAAACCTTTGCTAGTTTTGGTAAGTTATATTTAAGCATCTTATCTTATTATCTATCTGTATCTGTCAATATGGCAGGATCATTATAAAGAACCTGATTCTGCGGAGTATAAGCCTAAATGTTGATGACGATGTTGGATGGAAGTGTGCACTGAATCCGGATTATATTATTAGTTTTATGTGATTTGATGATTTAATTTAATGGCTGAAGCAATGGTAGGATAATCTTATTAAGCTTATAAGGAAAATAGGTATAAAAAAGGTTTTAGGGATTTTTGTAAGTATAAACTTTAATGAAATATTAACAGATCGAAGTATTATGAATAGTGAGTTATGGTCAGATTACTTTTGTGAATTTGAATATTTCAATTCGGGATATTTTTAAGCAGTCGGCATACATCTTTTATATAAATTGAGATACAAACTGTATTTGTGCGGTGTGTTTATTATAAAATACAAGATTTACACAATATAACCTGTTTATAATACTTTAGTTAATACAATCTGATTATTGTATAGAGAATGGTCAGATAAAGAGATTGTGGATGTATTTGCAGATAAGGGATTTACATTTCAATTGAAAAGTATATAGAAGAGGATAGATGAAAAAGATATTCGAGTTTCTATATATATATTACTAAAAAAACCCGAGGTATTTCAAGTGAATAGCCAGTCTGGATCATTAGGTTTCAATCAATATAGGCTATTATAGTTATTAAGTGTTTTATCTCAGATCACAATAATTTCAGGATTTAGTTCTTTAGATAATAAAGGAAAGAATATTGATATTGGATAAAAAGTGTTATCAAAATTATAAGCATTCTATTATTATAAATCCGTTCTCTAATTTAATATTAGTTTTCTATAAGAAAATAGTGAATCCAATTTATTCGTATACTTATTCTATAATCAGAAGAAATCATTATCTTTGTAACCAATTCAGTATGGACAGTTTCGATTCGAAATATCTTTTCGACAACCCGACTCTCCACCACTACAATTGTCTTTATTATTACAAGAAAGAGGTGGTCAATTATTTGGTGATCTATTTGATAGTAATGGTGATTCGAGTAAAGGAAAAGGAGGGAGGAGGTAATGGAGACAGAGGAAACGATTTCCCATAAAATAGTCATAATAGAAATAATAGCGATGGAGATAAAGGCGATATAGGAGGAGGAGGAGGAGGTGATTTAGGATATGATTATAGTATTTTAAAGATCTTCCCAAATCCACCACCAAAAGTTATAAATATTAATCAATTTCTCAGAAATCTTGTGAAACTTTATAATAAGAATAACAAATACAACAAACAAGATGACAATTTCATACACAAATTCAATATATTTCTTAACAATTATTAATATATTAATCTACCTAACAATCTACTCCCAAAAGTATTCTCTACTATACTTATTAATATAGCACTGATTTCTATTATACAAATTTAGAGACTATGCTAATATTGATATAGGAGATTTGTAAATTGTTTGTAAATATATTCGAAGGCCTTGAGTATAAGAAAAATATTATACAGTAATAGAAAGCTATATACTAAAGAGTGTGATAGCATAATTAGAGAATAATGGGAAATCAATCACTTATTATCTATAATAGATAGTAACAAGATTATATTATTTATATAAAGGATTTAGTAATATAATTAGAATCGAGGATTTATTTTATCAAAAGATTATTAATATATATACACCAATACTAGTATACTCTCTAGCTTGTTTTCGCTTAGCTAACAATATATTAAATCTCCTTGAAAAACTTTGTTCAATTATTATAACATAGGAGCTGGTTTATTCAAATGAAAATATAACATTCTATATCGACTGGAAGTATTAACACAGAGGAGGATATAATCAGAATAAAGGATTTGAATGAGGTGATCGATAATTATTCAAATTATGAATTAAAAGAAATGTTTTATTTGTAAAAAGAATGATTATTAATCAATTAGATACAATAAGGAGGAGTGTGATAAATCACGACACAAATACAAAAAGTGGTTTAAGAATATTAATAATAATTTTGATAAAGGTTTTGAGTAGTTTCTTGTTGAATATAAAGATTCCAATCAAAATGATATTAAGGAATCTAATATTGATACTAATAAGGAGATTGAAGCTTATTTTGCTTAGTATAAACTTCAAGATTCACTAGAATAAGAATCATATTTAAGCTTTGTTATTCAAAATGGACTATCAATAGTAAAGAGATTATAATGAGATTAATTAATAAAACACTTATTTATACTCTAAACACATCGAACTCGGGAGGAAACTATATTTATAAAACGGATATGACTCTAAAGGGATACGATGACTCTCACCTGTACGTGGTGTATCCTACGAACCTTCGATCGTGCGATCGGAGAGCTAAGTAGAGTCAGCTGGAGCCGGGTGGTGGTTGTACACTAATCGGAGGCCGTACTGGGAGCGAAGGTACGCGCAGCTGATCACCAGAGGGTGATCGCGAAGATGCTCGGAACAGAGGACTACCAGCAAAACGGAGATGAAAACCATTCGACGGTGGAAGGGAGATGAGAGCGGGATTGATGCGGAACCATGCCTTTACGAATCTGTGTGGGGAGCAGAGCCAGAGCATATCGTGGCAGAGCGTCTGCGAAGCGGAACTAGCCCTTGAAACAGCGGATAATGAAGCTTCTATAATATAGCTGAGTCTGACTGAAGCCTGTGTTGGGAGCAGGGCCGATATCCTTAACTTGACGAACGAAAATCGACAGAACACCTCTGGGGCGCTAGCGTGCAGAGTTTTCACAACCCAACAATACGTACGATCTGCGGGTATACCGGATCGGATATTTACAAATGGTGAGGGGAGTAGTAGGAAGTATACAAAGGCTAGGACAGTGTCTACTGGGGCCGGCGGGAGCATATATGGAGTAGGAGGAGGGACGTTTTTAGCACCTTACCTCCGAGTGCGCGGGAGCGGCATGGCGGCGAAGGAGCTCCGGTATAGGAAGGACGCTTTTAGCAAGCCACACTCGACAACGCTCGATCGGTATTACGGCGGCGGAGGATCTCAGGCAGAGGCCAATCCTACGATATACATGTGCAACGCGCTCCTAGTGCTCTACTTTCGACTACAAACTATACATTGGGGGAGTGGATTTTACAAGCAGAGCTTTGGTTAGTGGGTTGGAAATACTATAGAAGGGCTGCCTGGCTAGGGGTCTGAAATAGCAAGCCTGCGAGACATAGTCGGCCTTGTTGTGCAGGAGAGATTCGGCAAGGTAACGCGAAACGGTTATTAGCCGCGAGGCGTAGCATATAATGACAGCGACAGCGACACTGTCTATATGGCTCGAGAGGACGGATGCGTGTGTCGGTCTATAATCGGATACTATAGGGCAGAGGGCATGATGGAGGTATCAGATAGGCTTAAGGAGCAAACAGGAATGGAGGCGTGAAGGAATGGTTTTGGTCCTGGCCGGAACTTCTGAAGGTAATCATACAATAGGTGGTTTAATGTAGTTAGAAGATTCTACAGAAGCCTAGTACTAGTGGCTTTATTACAAGTGAGCCGGGAAAGCGTCTGTAGGTGTAGCGAACCTACTTTGTGTTATAATATATTCTAGAAAGTAGTTATAATATAATTCATTTCTGCCAGCAGCATCCTTACGGAAAGCAGTGATCACTTGCTTATACCCAGCCCTATTCTATGGGGCAGAGGTATGGTACGCAGGACAAACAAAAACCACTGGACAGCACCGAGATGGGACACCAGTAGTAGTGAGCGCTCGATTAGGAGAAGCGATTCTAGCTATCAATAAGGTCCTACGAATAGCAATCAGAGGAGTCCTCCCAGTCTGGCGAACGACCCCGAATACAGTGATAATGAGGGACAGTGCTCTCCCATCAGCAGAAGTAGTACTAGAATAAATAAAATGGAGAGCAGCCTTCCGTACCCAAACTATTGATTCAAAACACCCGCTTTATCATTGAGGGATAAAAGCCACCTATTCCTCCGGCAGCAGGGAAGGCCAATTGCAGCCAGCCAGAACAAAGGTCTAGGTGATCAGCTAGTGCCTTCTCCGAATCAAGGAGACGACTTTAGCAGGGCCCCACTACACACCAGGGTGTCGAACGGATCCCACTAGAGGTCTTACGAAAAAGGTAGCGGCAGAGCAGTTTCAGGAATGGTGGAACAAGCGTACACACGATCAGATCACTATATTTCTCTAATGGATCGGAACAGACCGATAAGGATAGTAGGCAAGTAGGATATGGATATATTGTATATAGAGGATAGACAATAGTATACAAAGGAAACAATGGATTACATTACAATTCTTATGTATTCGACACGGAAGCGATCGGGGCATACCGAGGCCTTTAAGTAGCGATCAGAAATATCACCGGTATAAAACAAATGGAAATCTGTATGTGCATCGATAGCATATCGGTGATATGGGAATGAGAGGCACAGCCTCTATCATATCGCAGTGGGCTTTTCTCAAATGCTACAAACTGATGCAAACGCACTCGATCCAGATCAAATGGTCGCCAGGCCACACAGGGATCGAAGGGAATGAGCATGCGGATGCACTCGCTGACAAAGGGATAAGAAAATCAGCTTTAGGGCATGCGAATCGATCTACAGCAAGCGGTATCCGTTTTATAGCAAAAACTGCTATGGAATCGGCAGCACAGGCATGGTGGATCAAATAGATACCAACGCTCTCCAAACAGTACCAAAAATGGGACCCAAAGAGCACAAACAAATGCCCTAAGGAACTAGAACTCTCACGAGCAACTCTCCACTGCATACTAGCAATCCGCTCAGCATATAGCGACTTCGAAAGCTATTACCAACGATTTAAACACAAGGAAGCAACAATCCACTGCTCATGCGGAGCATTCAAATCCCCCGAGCATATTGTGCATTGCCGCAAAGTCCTCGCGACCTATGAAACCTGGCCCCCAGATATCAAGCCCAAATACCCACCCTGCAATCAAGCAGCTCAAGAACGACTACTGAAACAGCTAATGTATACACCAGCCAAATTCGCTAAATTCATTGCTATAACAGATTTCTATAAAAGCATATGCCCTAAAACACTATCAGAAGAATAGAAAGAGAGAAGGAAAGGGATCGATTGATCCAGGCGAACATAAGCAGGGAGTAGGAGGGGATAGATCTAGAAAAGCTATATGGAAGAAAATTGAAGCATACAGCATACCATACTGCAATAGAATATATACAAAAGCTACCCTTACAGGATAAAACAGCTTTCAAACAAATACTATATAGGAGATCGGAAAGCGCGCACGGAGGCGCTCAGAGGATCGGAGACAAAGGCGCAAGTGCGCTAGCTATCGCTTGGGAGGCTACTGAGGGTATTGAGACCCCATCCCTAGGAAAGGGGGATCATGTAAACTAGAAGATCATCCCGCAGTTAGCCCAACCGTAATGCCCCCTGGGAGGCTCGCCTATACGGCCCGGTTGAAAATTACTAATAATAATAATAATAATAATAATATGACTCTAAGAGTTCAAGAGTATTATCATTGATACAGCTACAATGGAATAGTCTATAGTAGGATTCAATTAATATATGGTATACAAAACAATTGTCGAGAATATTATTTTAGACAAAAGCAGAACAGGAGTCGCAAACGTAGTATTCGGGATCGGAAGAGCTGAATCTTTCGGATTAATCAAACTCTATCTACCCCTAGGAACTATTGAATTTTATATTATGAATGCAGAAACACTATTCCTATTGTTACTTAATGATATGGATTGTTTCGGTATATACTATAATAATATCATTGATGCTGTCGTTGCAAGAATAGGAGAAAGTTATCCTTGCATTTGATGCAATAAGCATGCAGTTCTATTATGGTAAATAAACATATAGTAGTTTATATAACAAACTATTGAAAGTAGTGAGTGTTATCTTATCGATATAGAACTACGATATCTATATTATTGCTTTAGTTATCTATCGGTATATAGACTTTTACGAATACTATAGTGAGCTGGCTACAATGATATCTCAAAAGCTGAGATTGATAAGCTCAACAAGTTCTGTTAACATTATCAAAAGTACGGAAAATCACTGGGTTGATTTAAATTCAATCTACGAGATAATGTTGACTTCAATCATTTAATAATAGTTGATATTATATATATTGATACTTATTCTATTCTATATGTTATTGATGAAGGTATACGATTCTAAGCTGTGCAATGGCTGGATAATGTTATTGCAAAACACACTTTCGATGTGTTTTGAAAATGCTAAATAGACATTTATACCAATCCATTAGATTTTATTATATATAATACTAGAAAGAATTTTGTAAGTAAGGAATTTATTTAATATGCTGTGACCATATCAACAAGAACAAAGAATATACCAGTTAAAGTATATTAATCAATTGGTGTAATTGAACACTACCATACAATCATTAAGAGAGTATATACTATTATTTTCAACAAGCTCGGTAGTTTTATTATAAAAAAGATGATGCTATAAATAATTATAAAAGTAATAAATGATATTACAGAACCAAATGGATTAGTTTCAATACTTCTAGTTTTTGGAGTATATCCACAAATGTTTGAATCTAATCTATTTGTATTTACAATTTTACAGTAGTAATTAGTAATCAAGAAAACAATAAATAAGATTTATAAATTATAAGCAACACGACAAGTATCTAACACTTTGAATTAGCGAAATAAATTGTTTATAATAACTTTATATAATTTACCTATTAATTCGAAAATTTGGGTATGGAAAGAATATAAAGAATAAACAGGATTATATTATTTATTAAATATAAAAGATAAGATATACACAATATAACTATCAAGCGAACCAACGGAATTCCGTATTATTTAGATTAAATCTTATATAAAGGATATACAGAATCGACCTTAGGATTAATCCCAACCATCTACCAAATCAGTATAAATATTATCTGTACAAGTTGGATTGATACAGTAAGAATAATTTGCTATACCTAATACAAGTAGAACAATTTTGTTAAAATCTGGTAAAATTATATCTACCCTTTTATTAATTATTATTAGGAATAGGAATCTAAAGGAGATCCTTTTGGATATATCTAGGAATCCCCAATCTTAGTAACAATAAATCTTTTAAGTAATAATTCCAGTATAATCAATACTTTTTGCGAAAAAAAAAAATATCGAATCTATAGAATACCCACCGAATTTATTGATTTTTTTATTAAAGGAAAATAAGTTTAATGATATATAGTATGTTAAATACTATATAGTGTTTACTGATACCTTATTATTAACAATTTTCATAAAATCAAAACAAAAAAAGATCAACGGACTCATAGAAAACGGTATTTTCCAATTTATAAAGATTATGGATATTCCCACAAATATAAGGATTTTTAATTCTCGTTTTATCAACAAAATTAAAATAAAAAAACTAACAAAACATTTCTTAAATCTCGATTAGTTATATAAGTATAGAAAGATTAAGGAAAAGGTATTATTTTAATATAATCGCTAATAATACAATGTGTTAGCCAATGTATTATACTAACAATAATAGCAATACTACCCAAAAACAAGATAATTATAAGTATTTGTAACATTATATAAGTATATATATAATCAACATCGAATTTAGTTCGAAAATTTTATACTCAACCACCATCAGAAATGGATGTTCTAGAGGGCTTTATCCTGTAAGTTGTATGATTATTATATGGTGTCCCGAAAGTAGGCAATTATTAGTTTAACATTTATTATAAGTATTATACTAATGTTTTTAAGATGATACAATCGATCTATGATTTATATTTATTGTATATAATTAAAGACGATACAATATTCAGTATTATTAAATTACAAATAAATAATATACTTATTGTAGTTAATAAAATATTTGTAGATTGTAAGTAAGCTGAATTTAGAAATACTAAATTCATGGCAAAAAAGTGTGAGATATTTATACTAGATATATTATTCAAATTTAATAATAATCTAATTATTCAACAGGATAATGATATGATCTATTTCAATTAGAAAAAACAATATGAAAATCTTTATTTAGTTAATTCAGAATCATTTAATATACAAGGTATATACAACAAGCTCAGAAAGTCGGTGATAGTAAAAGACTAATATATTGTACAACATGTTCGAGAAATATATATAACAATTATATATCAATCAGAGGTAGTCTTTGATTTATTATATGCGGTATAAATAGTCAATCTAAAAGAAAAAGATATTAATACTCTCAATAAATGTATTTAATGGTAGATTGATAATTTAGAAAGAGAATTACAATTTATTTTACTTGATATGGACTCTCTCAAATTGGTTGTATTTATAAATACATCTGTCGGGATATCGATCATGTGATCTAAGAGGGCACTGTATTGCACTAGCGTATGTACTAGCGTATGCACTAGCGCTAGCACTTCTACTATATCAAGTACTAGCTTCCCATAGTTAATAATGATCAAGACGAATAATACAATCAATCATATTGATAAGAATGAAGTACTTTACACTTTAATCAACACCAAATTGATACCAACAACATCCTTTACTAATAATAAAGATTTATTCTTTCAGATTGAATATATTATTATTCTAATAAACAAATTCGATAGGGCTAATATTATTTATTGGTTGTTAATTAAATATAAAAAAGTTATTAGGAATGTACTAACATCAGAGCTTTATAATATAGTTTTGGGCTTTGATATTAGCACAGTAATTAAAGGTATATTTAACAAGATCTTCCCAAATTACAAGATATTATTAATCATATGTATCAATTCGAGATTATTATATAATTATTTTATAAAACTTGGTATAATTATTGAAAAGAAACTAATAATCGATATAATGGCGATTCGAAAGGTATACAAGAAACAGGAGATTGTAAAGATCAAATAGATTAATGAAAAATCTAATTCAGCAAATACGATAATTAAATCTAAACTGTATCAAGTTCTAAAGGACTTGATTGATAATAATATTATAAAGATTAAGGTTATGGAATGGGTTGAAAAAGATTAATGGTATAGATGGTTATACTAAAAAAGGGATATTAACTAGAAAAGATACGATACAACAATTTTAAAAAGTTGTTAGTGTTGGGATAGGAATCATATAACTGACCACGCTAGTGTATGTGCTAGCACCCCTGTATTATAGTATATACATTTGTAGCCTTTAGCTTTTAGAACCTCGAGCAATATTATAACAATGTGAATTATTAATACTATATTACTTCACCATCCCCATGGTAATACCAACACAATTAATAAAGTTCAACTTTTAATCAATATAAACTCAGATCCAATTAATTAGTATTAACTTATTCAAAAACTATTTTTATGAAAAATCGAATTGAAAATTAAGCTATTAATTGGAATTAATTGAAATACTGCTAATACATTCTTTTAATTGAAATTAAATTATGGATATATCAAATCATATCTATATCGATTTAATCACTCTAATAATAAATATATATACAGTAATATTGAAATATCACAATACTTTCTGATTAGCTATTCTATATACAAAACAGAAAGAAAAGAGATATTCCAGAATATATTATTATCGAAAATCACTATATAATTCCTATTATATATCAAAATAGGTATCGAATTAGCTATCAAATTTATCAATATCACCAAAATCGCTATAAGGGCATGGCATTTAGTAAAGACTTTTGAACAAAAAGTAATAAAGGAAAAAGTAATAATAAAAAAGAAAAAAGAAAAAAAAATGAAAAAAAAATAGTTAAGGAAATAAGAAAAGGGCTTGATCTCTTTACAATTTTTTGATCATCAGAATTTTCTTATTATATGTAATATATATAATAAACAGGCATTGTTCCCCAATATTTATTTTCATTTCTCTAATAAGATTATAATCAATATTGTAAATCAAAAAGTTATCTGTTGAGCCTATCGGGCCCAGCCGTCCTATATAGTCTTAGACTGAAGGTGGACGTAAATTCAATCAATCAATCAATCAACCTTATTCCGATTGTATCAATTATACCTATCATTGATCCATTATACATCTTGTTATTAATATTTTGAATCTTAAAAAATGCTAAAGATAAATAAACAAGCACCTATATTAAAAATATCTACATTTGGCTTACCTTCGCAATTCCTTTTTTTGAATCATATTCTCAACTCCATCAAAACCGATATCTCTCCCTTTACAAACCTATTCAATAATCCAAATACTATACACTTTGCTACTACTCAAGTTGTATTTGAATTGATTGAATCGATTATAAATTTATTACAAGCCCAAGCTGTTACTACTTAAACCCAAACTATCAATATTCAATTAAAGATTATCGAATTGAAAAACACAATTGAGATATTGAAGATTACTATTTACAATAATTTATAAGCTTTACTTTATTGTAAATATCTCGCTATCCCCAAAAAGTTCAATAATAATAAACAAAATATCATAAAACATCAAGATCAGTATATAACTTTTTATAGTATAATCAATTACTGCTTGATTATAGATTACAAAAATAAATCAGAATTTCAGAAAATCATATTTCTTGTTAACCTACTTTCTAATTTTGTTTATATAAATAATCAAATACACTTTAATACAATTACAGATAATATATATAATTCTGATTTTTAGCCCTTTAAATAATATATTATAATAAGTATCTAATATAAATTAAACAAGTAATACCAGATTCTAAATTTTTTATACAAAGTTTTTATAAATTACAATAAATGTAAAATAAAGAAGACCCTATTTGGTAACTTTATTACCGAATTCAAATAACTTACTATCAAATGCAAAAAGACTGTTGAATAACAAGTTATCGATTTTAAACTTAAAGTTTTATAAAAATTAATTGATATTTTAGTTAATCACCTCAATAAACCTTTTGCTATCGATATCGATATATAGATAATCTAATGATAAAATATTTATAATAACTTAAAGAAAAAGATTTATCTTGATAATCAATATAAAAATTAAGGTATCAATTTTAATGATCAGAAAAAACCTAATAAAAAGAAACTTGCTATTACTATTATAATACCTACACCTAATCTTTTTGAAGATCTTATATAATTGGATATTGTTTGTTAAGACTAATAACCCTTATTATATTACAATAAAGAATAATATCTAGATCTTGATCTCTATTTTTATTACAAAAAACCTAATTATATCAAATTCAACTATAAAGAAAAGCAATATAACAATATAAAATATAATATCAACTCAGGAATTATACAATACCCTGATCGTCCCCTTGTTACAAACTAATACACTCCGAATATTCACCGTTTTCCTATTACCAATCACTATTACAACCCTGGATCCTATTGCAATACTTATAACTCTATTTATTAGAATATATTTCTATTTACTAATTGTTTCTCGATTACCGCAATATTATTTTGATATATCTTTCTAATTCCTATTGGTAGTATAAATCTAAACGGATTTGTTGAAGGCTTTATACATTTGAATAATAGTGGAAATTCAATTCCCCAGTTAAGTATATTAAAAGATTAATCTTGATTTATAGTTGCAAATCAAAATTCTTTATAAAAAGCTTATCTTTGTGAATTAAAAGATTAATTATATCTAAAGATTCTTTATATCTTAAAACAATAAATAGCAAATCTTTTAAAATCTTAATGGAAATTTTCTTTATATTTAATATAATCATTCTACTCATTAGCTTAATAGATAATAAAGCCGTGGGATATAGATTTATAAATAGAACCCTTATATCCAAACTTGATATCCCTATATATCCTCTCTCTACTACCCGCAATCTATTACTTGTAGATAGAAGGACTTCTGATATTCTATTTCAATATACACTATTAAATCTACGAATTAACAATTATAAAGAAATTAGCTTATTCTATATTACCAATCTTTCTAATACACAACCCTATAATCCTCGGTTTTCCATAGCTTCAGCACTATAATTCTATTATTAATTGAATAATAATGATTCTTAAGTTCATATCCATATATTGCTTTAGATATTACTATCCAATTAACTCTACTACAACTATTATCCCCGATTATAACAATATACCGACCTCATAAATATAATGCTCAATCCAATATTATATATATTTATTAGGAAATCTATTTTGAAATCTATTTCAAAGAAATCTACTTCAATTCTATATCATACCTTTACCAAAGAAGTTATTGATAAAAATCTCCAGACTCCCTTCTTTTCATTTCAAAACCAATTAATACTTTTGGAATATAATCCTCCAACTCTAGCTATAGAAAAGAATACTGATAAAAACCTTTATAATATAAATCCTATTAATTCAATACCACTCAATTCAAATTGCTACTACATTTATCAAATCAATAAAAAAATAGAGATCTGTACTAAGATAATATCAAACCAACTAATCCTGAAACCAGTTTCAATATAGATTATTATAGACTTTAGGATATATAAAAGATTATTACAAACCAAAATGTTTTTATTCCCATTAAACCCTCTATTACTACAAAAGCTTTTTAAGGAATTAACTAATTTATTTATTTATTTATTTTTATTTATATTAATTAATGTCTGTTTTGGACCTCCCTAAGGGTATTTAGACATGCTAAGATAAAGAACTATTTAAGCAATATAATCATCGCAACCGAATTTAGCAATTAACTTCAATACCAGAGGGCTATTCGCTCCTCTACAGATACGATCCACTTCTATTTCCAAAAAGGAACATCTGATTCGGATTGTTGTTGAGGCAAAGCTTGATTCCCGAGTGAATAGGCTTGTTATGGGCTTTGATCTCTATGGTAAAGGAGAAGAAGTGAAAGTGGATTGCTATTTGTTTAGCCGAGCAGCAGGGCTTTTGTATTATATATTGGGTTTGCGGTTTTTAGGGTATAATGTATTTGAGTGATTAGTTGAGTGATGAGTTTATAAGAGATGGGCAGCAAGCTTTGTTGAAAAGATTGTTGCTTTCTAAGAGTTCTTTAATAATTAGAATAGATCTAAGTATAGAACTCTAAGTCGGTGATTAGCTGAGTGAGCTTACTAGGTATATGTAAGAGTTTTTTTGATATATATGATCGCCTGCTTGTTAGATTGCATTTCTATAGGGGCAAGGGGCCAGTCTGAATGCTTTAGGTTGTTTATAGTGCATTTAAAGAAGTGATATGGTTCCTTAGCGCTGCCGCATGAGCAGTCCAGCTTGTTGTTTTGATGATCAAATCGCTGATGGTAAGCGGCGTAGTCGCCAGGAATTAACTAATATTTTATGAAATATTTGATAGAAGATGAACGATATAAAGTTCCTTATAGCTAATAGTTTTATTTAATTTTATAAAGATTAGAAAGCTTATATTACAAAAAATAATCTAGAATAAATTAAATAAAGCTTATAAGTTATATTGTATAGTAATAAATAATCCTATTCAACTATATTATAATATCATAAAAAGCAATATCAAGAAGTTTATGAAAAAGACTAATCAATTTATACTATTTACAATAAAGATTTAAAGCAAACTATTATTTTGACTTTGTAATCTGTTTGCTAGATTCTTATCCTCCCTCGCTAATAAGCTCCCGCCACAACACTTTTGGAATCACAAGATCGAGATTATACTAGGCAAAGAGTCTCTATATAATAAGGTTACTCAATATCCCCAGCCGAGCTTCAAGTTGTTTGCAAATGACTTGATGATAATCTAAATAAGGATTTATCCGCGAATCCCGTTTTTGATCAGCTGCTTTACTCCTTCTAGCTGCAAAGCCTGAAGGAGGTATTCGAATCTGGTAGGATTATTGGGGATTGAATAATATTACTATTAAGAATCGTTATTTGCTGTTATTGATTAAAGAAATCTTTGATACCTTATACTATACTAAAGTTTATATCAAATTAGATATTATTGTTGTATTCAATAAATTATAGATTGTAGAAGATTACAAATGAAAAACTGTTGATTGATTGATTGATTTAATTAACGTTCTTTTCTCAGTCCAAGACTATTTAGAACAGCTAGGCTTTAAGAACCTAACAACTGCTAGTGGATATCTACAGTAGATATATTCAATTTGAGGGAGTAAAAACGAATGCTGAAGTGCTATACCCAATCTCTATTCGGAGTGCAAATAAAGATTAAATAGTCTTCATTCTCTAAAACACTTCCTTCCTTACTCTTCCCCTACCCCTAATCTAATTAAAGTATCCCAATATCCAATTTCTCTTTTTAAAATCCTAAATCCAATTTGCTATCCCTCCCTTTCTATAAAAGGCAAGAGTTATCCCCTCCCGAGTTACCTCCAATATAGCAAAAGATCCTCTTGCTAATAAGATAGTAAAAGAAGATATCACTCTTTTCTGTCTTTATCTCTTTTAAACTAGCCCCTTATATATCTTCATAAGCTTGATATCCTTCAGCTCTTATTAGATATATATAATCGAAACTGTTGAAAATAGTAGGGCAAGGCCGAATCCTAAGCCCTATTGTCTATATATAAATCAATTCGGAAAATTCGAAAATTCGAAATTAAAAG
The DNA here is from genome assembly GCF_014898435.1 of Botrytis sinoallii. Lineage (NCBI taxonomy): Eukaryota > Fungi > Ascomycota > Leotiomycetes > Helotiales > Sclerotiniaceae > Botrytis > Botrytis sinoallii. Next base: position 631,681 of record NW_024066055.1, read on the forward strand.
AAAAACGTTATACTGTATTGATTGATTGATTGATTGATTGATTGATTGAATTTACGTCCACCTTCAGTCTAAGACTATATAGGACGATTATACTGTATTAATGCCCAGAGTATAGTATTAATTTGAAGGCGATAGCATTCTTTGTATTGTGTTGTTGTAGTATTCGAGTAACTGAAAGCCAAAGGATATAAAAAAGGGTTATAGTATGAGTAAAGCAACAGCAAGCTCTATATCGAAAAGACTCTTCTAAAAAGAAAAGACCTACTACATATTATATTTCTGTATTTGAAATAATAATCAATAATAGATATTGAATCTAACCAGAGCTTCCATAACCTTCATATCCACATCTAAAACTGGTATTCAACTTTTTGTAGATATTGTTATCGTAAAATTGTAATATAATCCTTCGCTATATTTCTGAACCTCTTTTTTCCAATTCTTTCAATTCCATCTGCGACTCAATCTTAGCTCTGTAGACTCTCAAGAGAGAACTGGAGGTTCGTAGGATGCACCGCGTACAGATGTTGAGTCTTCGCATCCCTAATGAAAAACTGTTTTTACAACTTATTCAACTTATTCAAATCCCTGGTGATACTTTTCAGTCTTTGCAATACTTCTGCCTCGTTTTAGAATTATATCAATCATATTCTTTTTGATTTCCTGAATAAGAATTATATAATATATTTAGATGATATTTTTAATCTATTCTAAAAATATTATAAATTATCAAAGTAAGTTTACAAAATTATTTAGAGATTCATTAATACTGGATTACAAATTAATATTGATAAATATAAATTCGAAACAAGAAAAAACAAAATATCTCAGTCTAGTTATTACTTCTAATAATATTGAAATGAATTTCGATAAGGTTAAGACTATTCTCGAATAGAAATTATTAACTAAGCTAAAAGATCTCCAATACTTTCTAGAATTTGTTAACTTTTATCAACACTTTATTTATAACTTTTCTAAAATTATAAAACCTTTGAATCATTTATTGAAAAAAGAGAATATATAGAATTAGATTATTAATTAAAAAAATACCTTTGAAAACCTGAAGTATATCTTTATCTCCATTTCAGTTTTTACAATATTTAATTACCACCACTACACAATCGTTGAAACAAATACTTCAGACTAGACTGTAGGCAAAATGCTTTCTCAATATAATGATAAGGACCGATTATATCCAATTGTATACTTTTTCTCGAAATATAATACAGCCAAATACAATTACAAGATTTACAATAAGGAATTACTAATTATTATCAAATCTTTAGAAAAATGGAAACCCAAATTATATAGAATCCAGAAGCTATTTGAAATTATTATTGATTATAAAAATCTAGAGTATTTTATATCAATAAAGATGCTAAATCAAAGACAAACTAGATAGGCTGAATTCCTATCTGGCTTTAATTTTTGTATTATATACCATTCTAACCATAAGGTAGTTTGCCTTAATATATTGAATTGAAAAACAGAAGACTATCTTGCTCATACTGATTTCAATAACAACTAGATTAAAAATTGCTTATAGACAATTCTTTCAAAAAAAGTATTTAATAATATTATACTCAAAAACCTTATTCAATAAGTTAATAATAATATTAACCTTATTGCAGCCTCTATGGGTATAATTATTCTTGATATCAAAAAGCCAATCGATAATCTTATTAATATAGTATATAAATTATCTAAATTGATTACTATTATACACAAAACTCTTCAGAATTCAACCACATACTATTAGCTATTATTTATCCAAAAAGACCTTTGAATCGCCCTTCAAGATTATAGATTAATTAATAATAAAATCTTCTATCGCAATTATCTTTTCATTTTCTCTCCACTAAACTTTATATCCAAATCATATACCAAATACACTCTATCAAACCTACCGGGCATTTGATTGAATTAAGATTATTAACCTTGTCTTCTATATATACTGATAGTTTAATATATCGAGAGAAATCGAAATTTATATATAAACCTATCAACTCTGTTTTCAAACCAAAATCTCCTGCCTTACCGCACCCGGATTTTTAAAACCTCTATCTATATCAGAAAGCAGGCTAAACGCATTAGGCGTATTACGTAATCATCTTGATTGATATAGTCAACTGGATTGTACATAGCTTTCAATAGAATACGCACTATACTTAATACCAATAAATCTACCTATTCTATACGTCTTTTCTGGTGACCTACGCAGGGATTCAAGATATGTTCAATATCTTACCTCTATTCTCTTTGCAGTTAAGTCTTTTAATTAAGAATATTCAGAAACCCTCTTTATCTCTAAGTTCATCACATGGCAATGCTTGTACAACGATCAATATACTGGTATCAAAAGAGCTTTCAAAAGAGTTGTAAATATTATATAGTCTCGTTGATTTGGAGGATTGTTATATAGTTATGGAAATCCAGCATTTGAACAACTCCTTCTGATCCTTCTTTTTATCTCTCAAATACCTCTCTTTTCAGAAATACTCTATATATTCATTTTTATAGCACTTCTTGTAAGAATTCAGCATTACCTTACTACCAGAATACGAACTCCTTTTGACTTTTAAGACACCTTTTTAATATTACTCTTGATTCCGGAAATCTGTAGCGCAGATTTTCAATCTCACTTTGGATGACATCAGCACTATCCCCTTCAAGCAAATCCAAACTATTATTCAATTCTTTCAATATTATCCTTATTTTAGTTCTGAAAAACGAAATCTTTACCTCCCATTTGCTCAGCAGTTGCTAAGGATATATAAAACCCCTTTGAAAATCTAATTTATTACTTATCAAACTACAACTTCGATTTTTTATCCTTCAAATTCAAGAAATCCTTTCGATATACTATTCACCGAATTCTTTTACAATATCGAATAACTTCATTACCTCAACAGTTCATACTGAATAGATTAAAGTTAAGGTTAATAATATATTATCTTTCTCGAAAAAAAGAATACTATTAAGTTATAGATTCAGAAAGCCAAGCAAACTATATATCTTGCTATTGATAACGATACTTATAAGCTATATACTTTTTTCAATTTTGTTCTATTTAAGTTCGCTAATAGAATTAGCGAATAACTAAATAAGATAAAGAGTTTTCTAAGGTTATAAATGATATTAACTTAGCAAATAAGGTTTTATAAGATAAATTTATTATTATTTTATTAACCATTTCTCGAGCAAGGAAAATGAAGATTTGATACAAATAGTTTTTAATACTATAAGCTTTTTAATTCAAGAGAAAAGCAAATTCATTCAAAAATATTATTAATATATTAAGGATCTATAATCAAAAATAGATTATAAAGATATATCTTCCTCTAAATATAATATCGATATTCTTCAAATCAATATTCAAGAAATCTTGATTAAAACATTTATTATTAATCTTATCAACCCTGATCTCCATTCAAAATCCATTAAACTAAATGCTATTTACAAATCCCTAAATAAAAGCTATTCTATAATATATAATACTCAGAAAAATATAGAAATAAAAAAGATGCTTATCCAAACAATATTGTTAATTATATTACTAATACTTTAAAGAAACAAAACCTCAAGGATTTATTCAAAAAGAAAATTGAATCTTTTTTAGGATAAATATTTCAATCCCAATCCTCCAATCAACAAAATCGGAATATCCCTAACAACAACTATAATTTTAATAATAGAGGAAACAATAATTCGAATTTGAGACTATCAAATCCAATATTCCAATTTGCTTATATTCAAGCTTCTGTACCGATAGGTATACAAGCAAAAAAGGCTGAACTAGATTTAAAGAACTTTTGGAATAATATTATCAATGGAATGGAACAATATAACTACTCAAAAAAGCCTTTATATTTTAAATACGGAATCTATAATCATATTAAGTTGGACTGTATAAATCAATCTCTTCAATACTGGGAACAAGCTGTTTTTAAGAAGTATGGTTTTCTTAAACTATTTTATTATAACTATATCAATAGCTTATATATATTCTTAATCATTTAATACTAATAATCGAATTAATCTAAATGACTACCAGAAACCTAAGTCTCCCATTAGTCCGAATTCAATTTCTTTTAGATTAGGTTTCATTTTCTCTTTAGTATAAATCAATGATAATTCAGATTATTCAGATAATAAGATGCCTATATCTAAAATATATTCCTTTAATGTAAAATTTGATGTGGATATGGATGATAAGCAAAAAGATCAAATTCAAGCTTTTAATTTATTGTTTTGTAAGAAAGCTAGATTTAATAATATATTTAGTACTATTGGAGATCAATATATTATATCTTATACAAAGGATACTCATATAAAGGATACTCTTCGCAATAGATATCCCGATATTTTCGTTTCTTATTCTCGAGAAAAACCTAAGTCAATTCTAAAAAATCTGTTTTAAGCTTTATTTTGTAATTTCACACCTCAATTTCAATTAACTCAAGCTTCTTCAAGCCCTTCTATAATATATAAATATAAGGAATACATTTCAAAACTTATATTCTATTCAATCCCAATAAAAAGATCCATTAAGCCTTCTAAGCCTTTATCCAATATTGTAGCAAGAGTAGGAGAAACTCCTATTGATTATAAAAGCTTGTTTTCCACTTTTAAATCGGGAACCTTTAGAATTGATATATTAATTTTTTATCAAATCTCATCTAATATGTCTAAAAACCTATAATATCTTATGATTCAAAAAAATATTATTAAGAAGAAAAGAAGAATATATAATCTACTATTGAGATTATAAATAAATCTACCTTACATACTATAATACAATCTGGATCTAATAATAACTGAACTAAAGTCCATTATACTTGTATTACAAATATTATCTTGAATCAAAATCAAATGAAGCAACATTTTCTATATCTACCAAATGATACAAATTATACACTAGAATTCCGAATTATATAAATCGATCTTACCAAGTCTATAAATCTGCAGGTAATTAAAATCCCGATCTTATCTATCATTATTAAAATCTTTAATCAGGATAAAGCTTTTCGAATTTAGGGAATTGTTTCAATTCTAGAAGAGGAATATATTATTGAAATTGTTTTAAGCAGATCTTATTGTATTATTGATTAAGGATCTGATAATAATATAATCTCCCTAGTATTTATCAATTATTTAGATTTATTATGATACTAGATTATCTCAAAAAACATTATTTCTATAAGAATAGCTGATGGTGGGAATACTGGATTGAGATAATATATTACTTTTAGCTTTATGGTTGAAGGTATTCAATGTATTATATATATTTTTATTTGATCTAATAATGAGAATCACCCTAATAAGGATAAAAAGAATCTATTTTTCGGTTTACTATGACTTTATATTGTTAAAGGTTATATTGATATTTTCAACTATATTATTTCCATTAATAACAAGGATCTTTCGGAATCTTGTATTTTTATTCAAATTTTATAATTAGTATAATCACTTTTTCATTAACTAGTTTTTTATTCGGTAGATTTTAAATATCAGATTGCTAAACAAAAAGCTGAGATTTTCATAAAGAATGAATTATTGAAATCAAACTATTTTGATATAGATATAGTATATCCTGAGGGAAAGGTTTTCTTGTTTGATTACAACGATATCGAAATTGTTGAAGAGGTTTCTAAGATTAAATCTGATTTTATAAAATCTCTAACTTTATTTAGTTCTTTAAATTTTTAAATTCCAAATATAACTTTAAATTATAGAAAAAGACTATTTCCCAATTGTCCAAATCCTTTTTGTATATAAAAACTAGGATACTATATTCTTTAAAGAATATTATATAGATGTATAAATTCAATATTCCTATTGATATACTTGAATCTATAAATTTTTCATATAAATCTTTTGTTCCCCGACTCAAATTGAAATCTCTTCCCAGAAATCAGTTTCTTGCACTTTCCTCTCAAATTGAACCAAAACACTCTATTCTATCCAATTATGTATATTCTATTGAAAAACGATTTATTCCTTGATTATTATTTATGGATTCGATTAAATTAATGTAAGAATAATTTAATACCAGTAATATACATATTAGCTCTTTAACTATAAAAAAGCTACAACAATGCGTCAAGTATCTTTTATATACTTATAGGGATTTGAATACAATCGAATTAAAATATATTCCCCCAACTACTCTTTTTACTTATCAGGTATATTTAAAGAAAGATACATTTCTGTATAAGTACAAGTTTCGATCTCGATACAGTTCTCAACAGATATACTGATTAAATAAGATTATTCAAGATGACTATAAGTGTTTTATATATAAATATATTATAATAGTTAATAGCAAGTTATTTAACTGGTTTATAATGCCTTTTGTTATCGAAAAACCTGGTATTATATATTTTATACTATTTCCTTATAAACCTAATTTGGAATGATAAGTCGTTTTCGATTATTCGTAAGTAAAAAAGAAATACCTAGCAGTTATTGTATATTAACTTAAGAAGTTCATAAATATTTATTTTACCCTAATTATATGGTTTTTATATAACTTGATTTTAAATATATATATTGGGTAATACTTCTCTATTTTGTAGATAGATATATTTTTGCCTTTTCTATAGGAGATTCTACTCAAATACAATCTATTTATATTCTATAAGGTATTCAAATTATATGTTTTTTAATATTCAAGCTTTTATATACTGTTTATAGTTATATTCCTCATTTTTTAGAAAATATTATTATTTAAAGGATAGCGTTCTTTATATTAGCGAATATCCTTCTATTCTTAAACCTAACTTCTTAAACAGTTTAATTTTAATCAAGTTCTATGTGGATAACATATTTTCTGGATGTAAGATAGTTGAAGATACTTATAATATTTTTACGAATTATTTTCTTTTAAAACTAGCTTTTGCTTAACTACATCTTTTTTTTAAGAAACTATATATATTTGTAAGTGAAATAAAAGCTTTAGATGTACTCTATCAAATAGGCAGTATAATGATTATCAAGCCAGCCCAAGCTATTAAGATTAAAGATTTTCCTACTTCAAGAAATCCTATCGAAGTTTATAGTTTTTTAATTACTATTCAAATAATCCGTCGGGGTATTAAAAATTTTGCTGAAATATCTTATTCTCTTTTTTATCTTACTGATAATATCGAATAGTAATAAGAATTGTATAAATAGCTTGCCTTTGAATTTTTATAAGCTAAATATTCTAAAGTAGTTAAATCATATAATATCGATTACTCTCTTTCTATTGAGATATATACAGATTTTAATGCTTTTGTATTAGATTACTATATTATATAGAAACAATATTCCCCAGAAGTTATTTCAGGATTTTTGATTGTATACCCCGTTTTATATAACTTATTTCTTTTTATTAAGATTCAAAGAAACTATGATACTTATAAACATAAGCTTTTAGCAATTATTGAATTTATGTATAAATATTATTATTATTTCTATTGCTTGAGATCTTGCAAGATTTTTATTGATTATATGCTATTAACTAGATTCTTATCCTTTAAAGCTGAAATTTGTAGAATCTATACTTGTTAGGCTATGGAGCTATTTGCTTTGAATATTACTATTGAATATATTGAAAGATCTCGCAATAAGGTTGTAGACATCCTTTCCTGTATTATTTTCCCCAATTCAAATTATAAGTTGGATTTACTTTTAGACTCTCTCGGCTTATTCTAGGAGAATAACAGGAACTCTAAATGGATTTGGAAAAACGGAATTAGTGATTATGAAGAACTCCTTTGCCTATGTAAAATCGAACGACTTCAAGCTATTGTAGATTACAATATATTACAATCTTTTGGAGATAATCTGGATATTATAGTATTAGATCAATTTATGGTTATTGCTAACAATATCTCTTTTGGATCAATTTCAAGTAAATACAAGAACAATCCCTGGTATTATAACATATTCAATTACATTTCTATTAATACATTCCCTAATAGGATTTCTACTTTCGAAAAGGCGTTTTTTTTATATTATACTAAGGATTTTTTTTTATTCGAAAGCGAACTTTTTTATATATTTTATAAAATTGATAAGCATTGTATATAAAGACATGAGATATCTGATATTCTATTATATACATATAATTAAGAAGGATATTTCGCTACAGAATTGATTATCAAAAAGCTTAGAAACCATTATTAGCCTCATCTAGTTTCAGATATCAAGCAATATATTTTAGATTGTTTGAAGTATGTCAAGTATAATATTCAACAGTATATCTCTCACTTAATACTCTTTAAGATTGATTATCCACTCACTTTTATCGAATTTGATTTTATAGAACTACTTCTATCTATATCAATCAATAAAGTTCAGATTCTAAATATAACTTAGCCTATAGTATAAAAACTAATAAATATAGAACTTATCATTAAAAATATGGATTACAATAATAGTATGTTCAATAAAGAAGAATATCTCAATTTCATTTATATTTTATTAATCATTGATTACTTCTTTTATTATATTTAAGCATTCCTGATAGTTAGTGCTATAGGAACAGAGATTATTAGATATTTAGACTAGCTTTTTAATGTAATTAAAATCCCTATTAGAGAAATACACAATCCCGATATATATTTTGAAAACAAAATTCTATGCAATTTTTCTAAAAAATCCGGTATACTCCTCATTTCTATAATTGTTGGAGCGAAAAAGTCATTCGGAATAGCTGAAAAAGGAAACGATCTATTTCAAAGAATACTTAAAAAAATCGAATCTGGTATTACTGATTAGCTACTTAAGGTTCAAGCTAGTGTTAACTCTCTCAATATACAAAAGGTATCTCATTTAGGTTATTTCCTTTATGAGATTATATTCGGCTTTCAATTAATTGGTTCTTTAAAAATCGAATACCCTTCTTATAAACGAAAGGAAGTATAAAGTTATCTTTTTATTATTAAGAATATTAATAAGGAGTTCCCTTCTAAAATATATTATACTAAAGTTTTCGAATTTATGTATAATCAGAAGCTAATTAGATAGAAAGCTCTGAAACAATCTGATTAGAAGAAAGCTGTTAATAAGGAAAAATATGATATAGGTGTACAAGGTAATTTTATATATCAATCAGGAGATATAGTAATATTGTATAACAGTACCTCAACTAAGAAAAAACTATACCCCTTCTACCGTAATCCCTTTATCATCATTGGTTTTGCAGGAGATCATCAGAAATCCTATAAATTATAACAAATCAATAGAAAAGCTATTCGCAGATCGTTTTATATCGATTATTTAAAACCTTTCAAGCCTCGAACCGGACATCTACGCGCACCATTCGAGAACGACATACCGGAATATCAGAATCTACAAGCTGGCACTTATAAGTCCACTCTTTCATTTAATTTATGAGAAGAAGTTGGTATATGGCAAGCTATACCACCTGTTTTGTAGGATCAATCTTTTCTCTTTTCTCTTTTTAGAAAAGGGTAGAATCTACACTTTAACTTTATTCAAAATAAGCAAAGTTATATTAGGATAATAAACTACGAATACTCTAGCTACCAATTCAGCGAATTCTATTGTCCATTTAATTTAAATATAATGGTAAGCTGGCATATGGGTGGATTTCTATGGTGATCATTGATTGATCAACAGAACAAGAGGACTAAGTATACTATATAACCATTATAGCATATATAAAAGGAATACGGAAATAGGACTTATTTTAGCTTAACTAGAGTATGCATACGAGGGCGCATGTCTTGTAGGATCGGTCTAGAAAGCAGGCTAAACGCATTAGGCGTATTACGTAATCATCTTGATTGATATAGTCAACTGGATTGTACATAGCTTTCAATAGAATACGCACTACACTTAATACTAATAAATCTACCTATTCTACACGTCTTTTCTATATCATTTCGCTCCTAATCCGATATCTTCATTAACTATATCACACCACTATCAATTAGCAAATACTATAATAAGAAATATCAACATATTATCACATTTATTTACTGCTTAATAAAAATACATTATTTCATTTTGATTATAGAATTTTTTGTAGAGGAGCTTATTGATTAATTTATTAAGAAAGTTTATTATTTATATAATTTATCTAATAATATTATATCCAATAAAGATTTATAATTTGTATCAGAATTTTGAAAACACTTATTCAAATGTCTATCAATTACTTTGAAACAATTCTCCTTATTTCATTCTGAATCCAATAAATAAATAAAGAGAATAAATATTATAGTAAAATAATATCTTTAAGCTTTTATAAACTTTCATCAAAATAATTAATACAATTAGCTTTTGCTCACAGAATTTGTATTTAATAATACAATCTCGGAAACTATTAGTATATTCTTATATTTTATTAACTACAATTTTTATTTATATTTTAATATTGAACCCTTTTTATCTATTCCCCCAAATTTATTATATTAATATAGATGTAAGTTTTTGAAAATCAATAAGATTACAAATCAATTTGATATTATTCTAATAAAATTGAAAGCCCTAATTATTTAATCCATTTAGAAATATGAAGATTATATTAATAAGACTTATATTAATATTTTTTTATACAAAAAGAGTAATAAAGTATAGATTAATATTAAGAATATAAAGATTAATCAATTAATAAAGAAAGATAATAACAAATAGAATAATTTTTATAAGATTATTAAAATTTATAAACAAGCCTATCTATTTCAGCTTTCTATTAATTTCAAGATCTTTCTAATATTTCATAATTTATTACTCCAACCACTCTATTGCTTATCTAAATTAATTGGTTAAAAAATAATCAATAATACTGAATCCTATTAAAATCAAAGATATATTTTAGAAAAAAATAACAAAACAAATAAAGAAATCAAGCAATAGAAATTCAATAAACTACTCGACTATTATAATAAGAACGGATTTTACTATTAAATCAAATGAAAATATCACCCAATATCCTAACAACCTACCAAAAACCTTCACAACCAGGAAGACACGATTATCGCTTTCCACTTAGCAAATCCAGATAAGCTAAAACCGTCTGCTTAGATAGATTTCAAAAAACCTATTACTCCTGATCCCCTGCTAGTACTTACACCAAATGTATTCCTAAATCAAGGTCGAGATAAATCTAAAAAGCTTTGTTAATTAATTACTATTCCTAAAAAAGTTCATTTTAATCTAATAATAGAATTAGAGTATTTTAGTGTTATTTTATATTCTAAAAGGTTAATTAATATTGCAATTGTAGACCAATCGTTTTGAGCAAAGAATATTGTTACAACACCAACTACATGATCTGTAGTTGCCTTTGTGCCTAGACACAGAATACTAATACACCCTATTTCTTATAAATAGGGCTTCACTCTTCCATAGCTCTTCTACCCTTATAGTACAATATAAGTCTTTACCCCGTACCATGACATAAATAATTCAAGATTATTCATCTATCTATAATATACAAGATACTTTAAATATTAATTAAATATCGAGATTAATACGATTTTCAAAGAATTCATTTTGGATGATATAATTTATTCAATAATAAATCAAGTTATTCTTGAGGTCATAAAAAAGTATATTTTAATAAATTAAAGTTTTATAAAATTAAGAATATTATTAATCGATTTTAATTATAATTATAATTGTTTATATATGTAAGAGTTCTGGCCCCTGCTCATCGCACTCCTGTAACAAATGTGACAAAATCCCCGCAAAAATAAGGTTTTCCCATATAAACTATTATATAAATATTTCATTTGAATCTTTATATTTTCTTTTTTAAAAAATTAAAAATAACAAATTATTAGAATTGAAATATAGAAAATTATTCCAAATATTTTTCACTATTTTTGCTGTATAGTTATTTATTTATTTATTTATTTATTTATTTATAGTGATTAACGTCTAATGTCTAACCTCTCAAAGGATATTCTAGATGTACTAAGGAGTGGGCCTACGGACCGCTGACGTTCTCGCCACTTATAGTAGTGTAATGTTAGCTAATCAGAAGCTTATTGCTTCTAATATTCTTTTGCTCAGTGTTATTCGTGGCAATCCTGTGGTTATTCTGTTTAAAAATTTGTGATTCTCTTTTAGAGGATTTTATTTGTATGTTATCTGGATATTGGCGGATAATCAGATCGATCGTTATCGATTGGGAGTATACTTGGAGTGTGTATGGCTGGTTGGTGTGGGTCTTAGGTTGTTCAAGGTGGAGAGCTTATTCTCGAGATATTGGAGCAAGTTGATATTCGTGCGATTTCGCATAGTTTGGGTATATTCTAGTATAGAATCTGGATCTAGTAAGGAGGTTAGTAAAACTGTTTTGTATTTGCAGGATACAGTTGATGTATACTATTGCATTCTATTCGGATTGAAGACGATTTGGTGTAAGCAGTCAGTCGCTGTGCATTTGATTATTGATCGAGTATTGAAAGAAATACAATAGGCTTTTCTCAATCCTATATATACAGGTGTTCATACTATTTTCGTAATTAAATCTGATATGATAGGTTGCAAAGTTACCGTATCTGGTTCTCATTGCTATAAGTCTGTAGAGTACTCTATAGAGGAGCTTGAGGTTCTCCAATTCCGAGGTATTATATATCGGTTTCCATGTATCATATGTTTTAGAGATTAGACCTCTCTTTTCCTTCCACTATTTGCTCTCGGAGTATAAACATTTAGTATGTAGAGTAAAGCGAGTACTGTTGACTGTGGGGAGACAGGAGGGGCCAGGATCAAGCGGCCTAGTTGTGCCCTAATCGGCAAGGCGATCGGCTGCCTTGTTGCCCTCGATCTCAGTATGCCCACGGGACTACCTGATTGCAATATCATAATGTTACATTGCTCAATGGCACTTGTGGTATACCCATTAGGAGGAGACAGCTGCGCTTCCTCGCATTCCCCAGATTACTGACGTATTATCAATGCATAACTATATCTGTCCCTGGTAGGGGCGATCAATGGTGCTCAGGAGACGTTCTAGCCCCCGCCACGCGCCGATCGCCTCAGCGTCAAAGACATGCGACTGTTCGCGTACTCGGCTGCTGTATAGTTATATAGTATTGAAATCGAATTCTCATAAAAATTTAGAATTTTTAACTTTAACTCCTTCAAATCCTATTAAAAAAATTAGAAAAAATATTCTATTCATTTTTTTTTAATAAGATTTGATTAATTAAATAACATTTTTCAAGAGAATTCTAATTTCATCCTTTATTATAAGAAATAAACTAGGATATGAAAAGTTGAATAATCTCATATTTTAGCCGGAAAAGCGTTACATGTGCGGTGAGCAGGGGCCAGAAGTCTTATATGTGTATGTATATATTTATATATATATAGTTAATATATAAATATATTCTATAAATATTTTATTTTTGTTTTTATAATTATAAATTCTAAGGATAAATTTTATTTTATTAATATAGTTTATTTAAAACAAAATATTATATTATTTATAAATTTTTTATATAATTATATAATTATTTAATAATAAATCCCTTTTAAATTTAATTATCTTAAGATATAATCTATAAATTCATTAAATATTTTATTCTTGTTTATTTATTATTATAATAAAATATCCTATATATTTAAAACTTATCAAATTTTTTATTTAAATTTAAAGATAACATAAAATTGAAAATAAATTTATAATAATTATTAATTATTAAATAACTTTAATTTTATTAAAATTCATTTATTTTGGAAATATAATAATAATTTTATACATAGATTAAATAGAAAGAAAAATATAAGAATATATATTCTTATTATATATTTAAATATTTTGTTTAATAGAATAATAATTAATTGAATAATTTATAATTATTTTTAAAACCTGATTGAAGCTGATTATATATAAATTAAATCATTCATTTTCACAACACAAGCTCATAACAACCATATCTACGGATATCCCGAAATCATAATATACAATATATACCAGCACGATCGCTGTAGTGTTTCAAGCTGCTTGACTCGAGAATACTGTTGCAGCAGAATCAGAAAGAGCCAAAGAACCAATCATCATCTACAAAGATAGCAAGCTCTCCAATCAATCTTGATAACTGCTTTTCAACCACTATTCTAAAGAGAGCACAAATTAATAACAAAAGCACTAATCCTTTTTCAAGCTTATTCGAGAATAGCCAGAATACTATTGAAACAATTGTAAAAACAGTTATTTAGAAGAAAATCAATATATAATAAAAGCGTATTGTAGATAAAGCTTTAATACTTACTAACTTCAAAACGATTCTTGTATAATTCGCAATGCAATTTACAGAACAGGATTTAAGCCGATTGATAAAAGAACTAATATACAGAATACTAATAGCTATTATAGATGATACAAAAGGGATCTACAATTTGAAACTAGTAATAGAAAATGTGAAGCTAACTATACAAATATATACAGGAATATTTCGAATCTTCAAAATCACAATCACTATTCTCTTCAGCTCAACTATAAAAAACAGAGATTGCAAACAGGTCCAAACAAACAATCAATAGAATATCGAGATTAGAATATATAAACAAAAGATTTTTTCTTTAATTCAATAAACAAATCAAAATAAAATTGTTTTTATAGAAAATCAGATAGGTATTGGTAAAGGCAGTTTTAGAGATTACTATTTTAGGGGCTAGAGCTATTACAATAATAATATCTATTTGAACTGGTGAACAGTTATAGCTTCCCCAGAAGCCTATATAATCCTTTTTGCAAATAAGTAATAGGCTATAGCAGTTATTAAAGCTATAGATCTTGCGATTAATAAGCCATGATATATATATATAGCATTAGGGGTTCCAATAATTATTACTGATCTCCTGGAAATACTCATAGAGATTAAGGAAAAATAAATAAGGGAAGAAATCTGATATCAAATAGGACTATATCTAGTATGGGTAGTGAGATCCAAGCTTGGAATAAATAAATAAAATCAGATTATCTGAATATTATTCTTTTAGGAGTAGTCATCCTATTATAATCTATTTAACAAAATTCGAATATTCCCAGCAAATAGAAAACAAGCCTTGGAAAAACACGACCTAGAATATCAGTAATACTATGAAAACTAAAAATACAAAAGAAAAGCAATATATAAAAAATACGTACACTTGCTATCTATTTATAAGCTAATCAAGAATTGTAATCACTCAATACAATACACAAAATGCCACAGGCCCTTTCCAGCAGATTATAATAATTGCTTTACTAAGCTCTAGTAAATGAACGGCAAGACAATATATCCGAATCAAAAGCAAATCCAGATCATCCGATGAGTAAGGGAAATCAGCACTACTATCGCTTTAGTATTAATAGTAACAATTCAAATATCAGTAATAGTATAAGAAAGGAAAAGGAAATCTAGAATGAATACAATCTCCCAACACAAAGATAACAGCAATTCAGAAAGCAATACTAAAAGAAAGCAAGCAAACAATACCTTTAGGAGCTTAACAGATAAAGAACAGAATACACAAGATCAATGCATTACCTATAATAGAACAGCAAAGATCAATAAGAATCTCAACCTTAAAGCTCTAAGTAATCAGATTATAACTAAAGAATATAATATAATAATAGAAGATTTATATAAATAAATCAAATCCGCTATCTATTATTTGAATAAATATACAGAAAGCCTTACACTATATACAACAGCATTGCAGCGAGTATTTAAGGAAAAGATTGATATAATATTTATTTATTTATTTATAGTGATTAACGTCTAATATCTAACCTCCCAAAGGGTATTCTAGACGTACTAAGGAGCGGGCCTACAGGCCACTAGTGTTCCAACTATTCATAGTAGTATAATATTAGCTAATCAGGGACTTGTTGTCTCTAGTATTCCCTCACTCAGTACCACTCATAGCGATCCTGCGGTTATTCTATCTAAAGGTTTGTGGTTCTATTCTAAAGGGTCTTGTTTTGTATATCGTCCGGGTATCGGCGGATGATTGGGTTGACTGCTATCGATCGGGAAAGCGTTCAGAACGTTTATAACTGATTGGTACGGGTTTTAGGTTGATTAGGGTGGAGAGCTCATTTTTGGGGTACTAAAGCAAATTGGTATCTATATGATTATATATAATTTAAGCATATCCTAGTGTAGAATCTAGATCTGGTGAGAAGGTTAGTAAAGCTATGTTGTGATTGCAGAATGTGATTGATATATACTATTGTATTCCATTCGGATTATAATCGGTTTGGTGTAAGCGGCTAGTTGCCGTGTATCTGATTATTGATTGGATATCGAAAGAAATGTAATGAGCTTTTCTCGATCCTGTAACGTGGTTTATCAGTGAGTGGGTCATATCAGTGAATAGATCACTTTCACCTCAATTCACTTTATTCTCTTTCAATATACGTTTTCTCAACAATCTACAATGAATTCGAATAATCAAAAAGCCCATATACTCCTTGCTATCGAAGCTATTCGAAAAGACAAAAAATAAGCATTCGAAAAGCTGCAAAGATATATAATGTTCCGAATACAATACTACAGTATAAAATAAAAGATTTAACCCCTCATTCCAAATATCGACCTAAATTTTATAATCTCTTAGAATTAGAAGAGAATATTATTTCTGAATATATACTCGATATAGATTCGAGAGGTTTTCCATCTAAACTCAAGAATATAGAAGATATAGCGAATCATATTCTCGAATCGAGAGGTGCAAAGCATATTGAAAAGCTCTAAGCACATCGATTTGTAAAGCATCGAATCGAATTAAAGATACGTTTTAGTTGTATTTATGATTTTTTAAAAAGCTTTTTATAAGAATCCTAAACTTCTTGAAAAGTAGTTTCAACTAATTACAAATATACAAGCGAAATACAGCATTTTGAACAAAGATTTCTATAATTTCGATAAAACAAGCTTTATAATAGGAATTATATGCACAGCAATAATTATTACTAGTACTGAGAAACACAGCAGAAGCAAATCAGTACAACCAGGCAATCGAGAATGGGCTACAGTAATAATATACAGAAATGGAGAGAGTAAAACTATTCCCCTATTTCTAGTAGTTCAAGAACAGGTTCATCTCTCCAATTGATATACCGAAATCGATTTTCCTGCAAACTGGACTATTAAACCTATATCTAATGGATAAACAAACAATAAGACAGGTTTAGAATGGTTGAAACACTTCGACAAGCATACTAAGAATCGAAGAAAGAGCAAATATCGAATATTGGTGCTAGATAGGCATGAAAGCTATGAATCAGTAGCTTTTCAAGTATAATATAAAGAGAACGATATTATATGTTTACATTTATCACTGCATTCAAGTCATTTAACTCAACCACTTGATGTTGGCTGTTTTAGCAATCTGAAACGTTCATATGGTGGTCAAATTGATGAATTTATCAAGGCACATATCAATCATATTTCGAAGGTTGAATTCTTCATAGCTTTCAAAGCTGTATATAAAGAATCAATCACCTCTCAGAATATGAAATCAGGGTTTCAAGGAACAGGTTTAATACCATTTAATCCTGAAGCTGTACTCTCGAAATTAGATATTCGAATTCGTATACCTACCCCCCCCTCTTTCGATTTAGAATAATGGATTTCTTAAACCCCTCGCAACCCAACTGAAGCTCTTTCTCAATTAACATTAGTTAAATCTCGAATAACTCATTATCGATCAAGCTTTCCAATACCTATATTTGAGATTATATTAACTCTAATTAAGAGTATAAAGAGATTAGCTTATGAAAACACACTTTTGAATACAGAGATTCATATACTTTGGAAGGTAAATAAAGTATTAAGCAAGTATCGATATATGAAAAAAAACTCAATTACGATAAGGAAAAATATTTATTGAACAAAAGGCTTTTAATATATTATCTCAATAAGAGATTGATACTTAGATTCAATGCAATAAGTATTAAAAAGAAGGGAATTCTAATATTACAGCATCTTTAGTAGATGTTATAGTAAATGTGGGAAGATAGAATATAATACAAAAACTTATTAAAATAATGTAATAGATCCTAGATTATTAGATTCTTCATAGTTCCAATCAATTGATTCAATTGTTATTGAATAATATAGGATTGAAAGTGTAAATTGAGGTGAAAGTGATCCATTCACTGATATGACCCACTCACTGATAAACCACGTTATGTACAAATGTTTATATTATTTTTGTAGTTGAATTTGGTGTAATAGGCTACAAAGTTATTGTATCCAATCCGTATCGCTATAAATCTGTGTAGTACTTTACAGAAAAGCTTGAGATTCCCTGGTTTCGAGATGTTATATGCTAGCTTCTATGTATTATATATTTCAAAGATCAGATCTCTTTTTGTATTTCATTATTTACTCTCTGAGTACCGATATTTAGTATATAGAACAGAACGGGAGTTACTGACAATGGGGAGGCATGATGGACCAGAATCAAATGGTTCAGTCGTACCCTGATCGGCAAGGCGATCGGCTGCTTTGTTGCCCTCTATCTTGATATGCCTAGGGGATCACTTGATTGTGATATTGTAGTATCGCATTGCTTGATAGCATTTATGATAGGCCCATTGGGAGGAATCAGCAGCACTCCCTCGCATTCCCCAGATCACTGAGGTGCTATCAATACATAGCCATATTCGGCCTTGATAAGGGCGTTTGATAGTGTTCAGGAGGCGCTCCAATCCCCGCCACGCGCCGATCGCCTCGGCGTCAAAGACGAGATTGACATAATATGTATACAAAAACTCTGGGTATTCAATATATATACTCAAATATATAATGGATATCAATACCTATCCCCAATAACCTCCTGGAGAATGAACAGAACGTGTAAAGAAGAGTAGGGATGTCTATAAGTAATAATATATATCAAAATTGAGATTAGATTATAAATATTATAATTAATAGAAAAGGAGTATAAAGATTATATATAGCTTTCTATAAATAAATTAAATTATTAAATCTATATAGAGAATCGAATATCTTAAGAATCCTGAAGATAATTCTTGACCTGATATTAATTGGAGATATGATTATTAGAGGAAACTTCAATGCTCATTATATACTATTTAAACTAAATATGAATATAATACATGGTGATAATCGGCTTGCGGAATAGTTCAGCGATAGAGACCTCAAGTTTACAAATATTCCGAGTCAAATGATATACAGAGTAGAATATATAATCGATTTAGTTTTTTCCAATATTCTAGGAATATATATAGAAGTAAGGGTTGATATATATTGTAAATCTAATTATAATATTCTTTTTATTATTATACAAAGAGTAAGCTCAATATTGAGATTCCAATATGTATATTATATTAGGAAGAAAGATCTATCTTTATTTCAAAAAATAATATCAGCTAAAATAATAGGAATCAAATGGGAGGTATAGATAGCAGTTACAAGTATAACCCTGAATCGAGTTGTCGAAAATATACAGAAGGTATTATAACAGATAATCAAAACGATAGAAAGACCGGATCGGAAAACAGGAAAATCGGCCTTCTAATAGATACCCGATTGTATGATTACTTGAAATATATATCTCTAGAACTGTATAATCAATAGCGATTACTCTATAGAATACAGAGTATTCTTATTATATATATAATAGGCCAAAAGAGGGTATTAAAGGAAATTCCTTAATAAGATAAAATCAGATCAAAATCTATATAAAATAATTGGATAGTATAATCTAAACTCTATATATCATTCTCTACTGATTATAATAAACAAATGCACTGCTATATTGAATAAAGAAAAGGCCGAGTTACTATATTCGAAGATTCTATAACACTTTAAAGCTACCAACAATCTCCCGGATTCTAAATACAATCAAAATAGGGAAAAACTATTTTAGGAGAAGCCTATCTTTATAAAGGAAATGGAATATAACACTATAGAGATTTCAAGTATATCCCTAGGGATAGACTGGATTATAATAAGATTACTAAAGGCTATCTGAACAGAAATAGGCTCAATTCTATATACTATTTTCAATAAGTGTTTACAGCTTAATCACTTCTTTATAATATAAAAACAAGCAAAAATAGTTATATTATTAAAAAAAGGGGAAGACAAATCGAATATCCTTATGATCATAGTGGCCTATTACCTTCTTTTTCTATATTGGAAAAGATCTTAAAAGAATTATAGCAAAATATTTAGTATAAATAACCCTAATACAAGAAATACTCGAGAGGGGTAAAAATCCCTTTCAAAACCTATTGTATGGACTACATACAATAGTGGGCGCTATGCCCCAGTATTTGTTTTCACTTTCCTCATTATTTCATTCCCATTGTGTACTTCAAAAGTTATCCGCTAGCTCCCTTATGGCCTAGCCGTCTTATATAGTCATGGACTGAAGCGGGACGTTAAATTAAATCAATCAATCAATCAATCAATCAACAAGAAATACTCAGCCTATAATATTGCAGAGCCTTTTCGAAATGATTAGCTATAAATTTGATAATATTATTTATTTATAATATAGAAATAGCACTCAACAAAGACTACAAGATCATAATAATTACGCTGAATATATAAGGAGTGTTTGATACTCTACTTAAAAACAGATTTCTGAAACGAATAAGGAAATAAGAGTTCCTATAGAATCTGATTACTTTAATTGACTTCTTTTTAATCTAGAGACAATTTAGGGTTAGATTTTAATAAAGCAATAATTAGCTATAGTATAATGGAATATGATATCCTATAAGATTTATTCTTTTTGTTAGTTTTGTATATACTTTATTTTACAGAGCTACTCTAGTAAGATTCTAAATTCCGATTCGGATATACAAATAATATCTATCTATATTAATTATCAACAAGCATTCAATAAAACATTGTAATATTAGTAAAAGATATGAAAAGCATATTCTATTGGAAAGCTAGGAACAAAATAATCTTTGTACCCGAAAAGATAGAGATAATCCATATAACACAGTACAAGCATTTTACCAACCAATATGCGAAATAAACCGCGACTGTATTATCTCTCCAATTGCATCAGAATCGGCTCTATGATAATTAGGTATATAGTTTAATTGCAAGTTTATATTTCAAATAGTAATTCGAAATGCAAGTAGCTAAAGGCTGGAAATTGGCTTACTATATCCAAGGGCTAGCTTGGATTACAAATGGGCCCTTAGTAGTATCTTTACGGAAAGCAGTGATTATTTGTTTATACCTAGTTCTATTCTATAGGGTAAAGGTATAGTATACAGAATAAACAAAAACCATTAAATAATATTGAGACAGGATATCAATAGTAATGAATATCCGATTAGAAGAAGCGATTCTAGCTATCAATAAGGTCCTACGAATAGCGATTAGAGGAATCCTTTCAGTTTGGCGAACGACTCTGAATATAGTGATAATAAAGGATAGTGCTTTTCTATTAGTAGAAGTAGTATTAGAATAGATAAAATGGAGAGTAGCTCTTTGTGTTCAAATTATTGATCCAAAATACTCTTTTTATTATCAAGGAATAAGAGTTACCTATTCTTTTAATAGTAGGAAAGACTAATTGTAGTTAGCCAGAATAAAGGTTCAGGTGATTAGCTAATGCTTTTCCCAAATCAAGGAGATGACTTTAGCAAAGTCCTATTATATATTAGGGTATCGAATAGATCCTATTAAAAGCTTTATAAAAAAGACAATAGCAAAGTAATTCTAAGAATGATAGAACAAGTGTATATATAATTAGATTATTATATTTTCTGATAGATTGAAATAGACTAATAAGGATAGTAGGCAAATAGGATATAGATATATTGTATATAGAGAATAAACGATAATATGTAAAGGAAACAATGAATTGTATTACAATTCTTATATATTCAATACAAAAGCAATTAAGGTATATTGAGGCCTTCAAGTAGCAATCAATAATATTATTGGTATAAAACGGATGGAAATCTGTATATGTATCGATAGTATATTAGTGATATAGGGAATGAGAGGTATAGTCTTTATTATATTATAATGAGCTTTTCTTAAATACTACAAATTAATACAAACACACCAGATCCAGATCAAATGGTTGCTAGGCCATATAGGGATCGAAGGGAATAAGCGAGTAAATATATTTGCTAATAAAGGAATAAGAAGATCAGTTTTAGGATATATAAACTGATCTATAGTAAGCAGTACAAAACGGAACAAGACAAAAAGGACAAACGAGCTCATAACAACCATATCTACGAATATCTCGAAATCATATTATACAATATATATCAGCGCAATCACTGTAGCACTCCGAGCTGCTTGACTCGAGAATACTGTTACAGCAGAATCAGAGAGGGCCAGCGAGCTAGTCATTACCTATAGGAACAGTAGACTCCCCGATCGATCTCGATGACCATTTCTCAACCACCACTCCGAAGAGAGTGTAGATTAGCAACAAAAGCGCTAATCCCCTTTCAAGCTCGTTCGAGAGTAGTCAGAACATTATTAAAACAATTGTAAAGACAGCTATTCAGAAGAAAATCGATACACAATAGAAGCACACTGTAGACAAGGCTCTAGTACTCACCAGCTTTGAGACGATCCTTGTACAATTCACAACGCAATTTGCAAAACAGAATCTAAGCCAACTAGCAGGAAAACTGATATACAGAGTATTAATAGCCATTACAGATAGTATAAAAAAGATCTTTAACTCAAAGTTAGTAATAGAAAGTATAAAGCCAACTATACAAATATATACAGGAATACTTTAAACCCCCAAAACCGCAACCACTACTCCCTTCGGTTTAATAGTGAAAGTAAGGATTACAAATAGGCCTAAATAAGTGATTAATAAAATATCGAAATTAAAATATATAGATAAAAGACTTTTTCTTTAATTTAACAAACAAACCAAAATAGAATCGTTTTTATAGGAAATCAGATAGATACTAATAAAGACAGTTTCAGAGATTGTTATTCTAGGAACTAAAGCTATTGCAGCAATAATAACTATTCGAACTGAATGAGCAATCACAACTTCCCAAAAGCCCATATAGTCCTTCTTGCAAACAAGTAATAGATTATAGTAACTACTAAAGCTATAGATTTTGCGATCAGTAAAGCTATGGTATACATATATAGTACCAGGGGTCCCAATGATTATTACCAATCTCCTAGGAATGCCCATAGAGATTAGAAAAAAACAAATAAGAAAAGAAATCTAATATCAGACAGAACTATATCCAATACAGATAGCAAAATCCAAGTTTGAAATAGATAAATAGAATCAGATCATTTGAATACTATCCTTCCAAAAACAATTACCTTATTGTAACCTATTCAATAAGATCTAAATATTCCTAATAAGTAAAAAACAAGCTTTAGAAAAATATAACCCAGAATATTAACAATATTATAAAAACTGAAAATACAAAAGAAAAGCAATATACAGAAAGTACATACACCCACTATCTATTTATAAGCCAATCAGAGATTATAATCACTCAATATAATATATAGAATATCACAGACCCTTTCCAGTAGATTATAACAATTATCCCACCAAGCTTTAGCAGATAAATAGCAAGACAGTATGCCCGAATCAAAAGTAAATCCAGATTATCCGACAAATAGAGAAAATTAATATTATTATTATCTCAGCATTAGCAATAATAGTTCAAATACCAATAATAGTACAAGGAAGGAAAAGAAAATCTAGAATGAATGCAATCTCCCGATACAAAGATAACAGCAACTCGAAAAGCGATACTAAAAAAAGCAAACAAATAATATTTCGAGGAGCTTAATGGATGAAAAGCAGGATGTGTAAGGCTAATATATTACTTATAATAAGATAGCAAAGATTAATAAGAATCTCAACCTTGAAGCTCTGAATAATCAGATTATAACTGGGGGATATAATACAATAATAGAAGATCTATATAAATAGATTGAAGCTACTATTTATTACCTGAATAAACACACGGAAAAGCCTCGTATCGCATATAGCAGCATTACAATAAGCATTTGAGGAAAAGATCGATATAATATATATACAAAGCTCTGGGTATCTAATATATACATTCAAACATATAACGGATACTAATACCTGTTCTTAATAACCTTCTGAAGAGGGAATGAGACATGCAAGGAAGGGTAGGGACGTCTACAAGTAATAATATATATCAGAACTAAAACTAAATTACAAGTACTACAATTAACAGAAAAAAAGTATAGAAACTATATATAACTTTCTATAAATAAAATTAAATTATTAAACCTATATAGGGAACTGAATACCTCAGGAGTCCTAGAGATGATTCTTGATTTAATATCAATTGGGGATACAATTATTGGGGAGACTTCAATGCTTATTATACATTATTCGAGCCAGATATGAATATAGTGTATAATGACAATCGGCTTATGGAATAATCTAATAACAAAGGTTTCAAGTTTATGAATATCCTGGGGCAAGCAATATACAAAACAGGATACGTGATTGATCTAATCTTTTCTAATATCCCAGGAATATATATAGAAGTTAGAGCTGATATACATTACGGATTTGATTATAATACTCTCCTTATTATTATATAAAAAGCAAGCTTAGTATCGAGATCCCAATATGTATATTGTATTAGGGAGAAAGATTTATCTTTATTTCAAAGAATAGTATTAATTAATATAGCAGAAATCAAATAGGAGGTACAGATAGCAATTACAATATAGCCCTGAATCGAGTTGTTGAAAATATACAGAAGGTATTATAATAAGTAATCAGAACAATAGGAAGATCGAATCGGAAGATAAGAAAATCGGCCTTCTGGTAAACACCCGACTATACAATCACTCGAGATATATACCTCCGGAACTGTACAATCAATAGCAATTACTTTACAGAATGCAGAGTATTTTTATTGTGCATATAATAGGCCAAAAAAGGTACTAAAGGAAATTCCTTAATAAAATGAAATCAGATCGAAATCTGTATAAAATAATCGGATAGTACAACCTGAACTTTATATATTACTTTTTACTAATTATAATAAATAAACATATTACTATATTGGATAAAGAAAAGGCTGAGCTACTACGCTTGGAGATTCTGTAGTGCTTCAAAGCTACCGATGATCTCCCGAACTCTGGATACAATCAAAATAGAGAAAAACTATCTTGAGGGGAGTTTATCTTTATAAAAGAAATGAAATATAATACTATAAAGATCTCAAATACATCTCCAAAAACAGATTGGATTACAATAAAACTACTAAAAGCTATCTAGATAGAAATAGATCCAGTTCTATATACCATTTTCAACAAGTATTTACAGCTCAATCACTTTCCTATAGTATAAAAACAAGCAGAGATAGTTATACTACCAAAAATAAGGAAAACAAACCGAACATCCCCACAATCATAGCAGCCTATCACCCTCCTCTTCTGTATTGGGAAAAGCCTTAAAAGAATCATAGCAAGACGTCTAGCGTGGATAATCCTAACACAAGAAATACTCAATTCATAATATTACGATGCCTTTTCAAAACAATTGATTATAGACTTAATAACGTTATTCATTTACAATACAGAAGTAATGCTTAACAAAAGCTACAAGATTATAATGATTACACTAA
The DNA here is from genome assembly GCF_014898435.1 of Botrytis sinoallii. Taxonomy (NCBI): domain Eukaryota; kingdom Fungi; phylum Ascomycota; class Leotiomycetes; order Helotiales; family Sclerotiniaceae; genus Botrytis; species Botrytis sinoallii. The sequence continues at coordinate 657,272 of NW_024066055.1, forward strand.
ATATATAAGGAGTATTTAATATTTTATTTAAAAACAAATTCCTAAAACAAATAAGAAGATAAGGATTCCCATAAAATCTGATTGCTCTGATCAACTCCTTCTTAACCCAAAAGCAATTCAGGATTAGATTTAACAAAGCAATAACTAACTACAGTATAATGGAATATAATACCCCACAAGGCTTATTCCTTTTGCCAATTCTATATATACTTTATCTTATAAAGCTATTTTAGTAAAACCCTAAACTCCGATTCGGGTATACAAACAACATCTATCTATACCGATTATCAACAAGCGTTTAACAAAATGTTGTAATACTAGCAAAAGATATAAAAAGCATATTCTACTAAAGAGCTAGAAACAAAATAATCTTTATACCCGAAATATAGAAATGATCCATATAATACGGTATAAGCATTCTATTAATTCGATATACAAAATAAATCGCGATTGTACCATCTCATTGATTATACCAGAATCGGCTCTATAATAATTAGATATATAGTTTGATCGCAAGCTTACATTCAAACAGCATATCAAAACACAAATAGCCAAAAGCCGGAAATTGGTTCATCATATTTAAGGACTAGCCCGGATCACAAACGGACCCCTAGCAATATCCTTACGGAAAGCAATAATTACTTACTTATACTTAATTCTATTCTATAGAACAGAAATATAATATACAGAACAAACAAAAACCATTAAACAGCATCGAGATGGGATACTAGTAATAGTGAGCGCCCGATTAGGAAGAACAATTCTAGCTATCAATAAGATCCTAAGAATAGCAATCAGAAGAATCCTCTTAGTCTAGTGAACAACCCCGAATACAATGATAATAAAAAACAACACTCTCCCACCAGCAGAAGTAGCACTAAAATTATCGTAGGTCATGAGCTAGTATATGAGTATATAGTATATAAGAGGGAATAGACTAATATTAGTCTATTATGGGAAGCTGGCTCGTATTAACAACTAAATAGCTATGAAACACGTGATTTCATGAAACAGTATATTATATTCTTATTTTTTTTTTCTATATTCGAGGGGAAAAGGCCTTATTTTATGCTTTTTCCTACTAATCTAGCTTTCCACTTTCGTTTATTTCTCGTAGATCTCTTCCTAATCCGGCCATTCCATCAAATAAAGCTTTTCTTTCTTATTCCTTATTCGATTTCGCTAGTACTATGTCGATCTTACTACGAATGGATTGAAAGAACTAATAAAGAGCTAATAAAGAATTGATTTTCAGGCCGTTCTAGGCTAAGAGCTCTCTTAAGCGACGATCATGTGATTTGATCATGTGATCTTGTGATTCGCTCTTAGTATACTATATGAATATAGAACTATATATATATATATAAAAAGATATATTATTATATTATTTTTTATATAAAAACAATAATTATATACTATATTTTACAGTTAGTAATCGTTTTGCATTATTTTACCGAATCTCTTCTACACAACAAAACTGATTATATCTTGTAGGCTTGCTATTTCAAACTCCTAATCAGATAGCTCTTTTATAGTATTTTCAATCTACTAATCAAAACTCTATTTGTAAAATCCATTTCCTTAATATATAATTTGTAATTGAAAATAAAACATTAGAAACATATTATATATATATATATTGTAGGATTAACCTCTATCTAAAATCCTTTACCGCTATAATACTGATTGAGTATTGTTGAGTATGGCTTGCTAAAAGCATCCTTTCTATACCAAAGCTTCTCTGCTGTCATACTGTTTTCGCATATTCGAAAATAAGATACTAAAAACGTTTTTTCTCCTACTCTATATATATTCCTATTGGCCCTAATAAATACTATCCTAGCCTTTATATACTTTTTATTATTCCCCTTATTATTTATAAATATCCGATCCAGTATACTCGCAGATCGTATATATTATTAAGTTATAAAAACTCTATACACTAACACTCTAAAGATATTCTATCGATTTTCGTTTGTTAAGTTAAGGATATTAGTTTTATTCTTAATACAGACTTTAGTTAGATTTAGCTATATTATAAAAGCTTCATTATCTATTATTTCAAAAACTAATTCTATTTTACAAATACTTTACTATAATATATTTTGACTTTATTCTTTATTTATTTATTTATTTTAATTTACATCCAGGGGGCAAGCTGCAGGGGCTCGCCACGATCTCCCAGGGGGTACTAGGGATGGATTATGCTAGCAAGGATACCGGCATAGCTACACGTTCCGTTCTTCTACAGCTGTAATGTAGGCTAGAGAAGAAGTGGTTAGGAGTGCTGTGTATACTCCTGCCACTTATCTCCCGCTTACAATATCGGTACTGTTCAACTCATTTTATGCTGGATAACTTAGGTCTGTGGTTGGTCAGAGGGCCCTATATTATCAGTTTTTATTTAATGCAGTTTGTATATAGCAATAGAGGGGGGAAAGTGGCTTTAGAGGGGGTGCAGCCTTGATTGGCAATGTGAAAGTAAAAAATCAGAGGATTTCCGGAGAGATTGAGTGTGGTTGCTTGAAGTGATTAATAATTGCTAGAAAGATTGCGAAGTCTATTAGAGTCTTCAGAAGAAGAGAGAGATAGTTGATTGTACTCTTTGTGTTTTATAAAATTAAATCAGATTTATTTAGCCAATTATCGAATTGGGTGTAAGAGTATCGGTAGAGTATCAGGTGCTTAAGCTTTTTATTATATCCACAAGAGCATTTTAAGATAACATTATTATACTGAAAGTATTGGTGATAGAATATAAAATCCCTGTATTTAGTTCTGAGCGTTATCAATTATTAAAGAATAGGGTGGGGGAGGGCAAATTCCTTAGATTCCTTAACTTAATAGTTGAAATACCAGCGATAATATTGGCTAATAAGAATAACTTCATTTCGCTTCCACCATCTTTATTTTATTCATTATTTAAAAGTTCTAGCTATTAAGCTTATTCTATTAATAATAAGAAGCAATGAATTATCGTTTTCGATACAATTACTACGAGTATCTAGATCAACAAGTTGATCGGCTTTTTCGTTTCCAAGGATTCCAATATGTTTAGACAACCATCAGATTATTACTTACCTATTCCTTATAATTTTATAACAATATAGAAATACTTATTAGGATAAGTTGGAGGTATTGCCTTTGATATATCAAATGACTGAGATACTATCGATATATATAGTAATCTGTTTAATCGACTCTAGTCGGATAGCGTATTCTAAACCTTTTAGAGTGTCTATTATCTCGATGTCGAAGATATATGAGAGCGAGTTGATTACTTTATAGCTAAATACTATTAGAAATTGTTCTTGGTAGATTGTATAGTTGTAATTGACTATCTTTTGTTTTTAATGATATTATTTAATGTTATTCGAAAAGATTGTAATATAACTGTCAGGCAAATGGTTTTATTATTATATGAATTCAAATACAGTTACTTCTTTCTTCACACCTTCTATAGGATTGTTGCAATTCTTTACAAAAAAGTGCAATAAAAAGAGTATTAATCTCAATACTTTCAAAATCAATCCGATTAATTTGTGAAGGTTAATATTATTTATTTTGTGTTAAGATACTCACATTAAAAAATCACTAGTGGGTGGTTTTCGTCCATCTTGCAGAATCAGAGCGCGAATCTTATTTGTGTTTGTTCAAGTACTAGCTTGTTGAGTGGTAGTTCAGAGTCTCTTAGGATCGCAATGGTCGGAGTCGTACGCCAAGCGGGTCAGAAATGAATTATATTATAACTACTTTCTAGAATATATTATAATACAAAGTAGATTCGCTATACCTATAGACGCTTTCCTGGTTCACTTGTAATAAAGCTATTAGTACTAGGCTTTTGTAGAATCTTTTGACTATGTTAAATCACCTATTATATGATTATCTTTGGAAATTCCGGTTAGAATTAAAACTATTCCTTTATATTTCCATTCCTGTTTGTTCCTTAAGTTTATCTAATACTTTTATTATGCTCTTTGTCTTATAGTATCCGATTATAAACCGATATATGTATCCATCTTCTCAAGTTATATAGACAGTATCGCTATCGCTATCATTATATACTATGCCTTGCGGCTAGTAGTTGTTTCGCGTTACTTTGTCGGATCTTTTTTATACAATAAGGCTGACTATGTTTTGTAGGCTTGTTATTTCAGACCCTTAATTAGGTAGTCCTTCTATAGTATTTCTAATCTATTAATTAAAGCTCTACTTGTAAAATCTATTTTCCCAATATATAATTTATAATCAAAAATAAAGCATTAGAAATACATTATATATATATATCATAGGATTGATCTCTATCTGAAATCCTTTATTATTATAATATCGATCGAGTATTGTCGAGTGTGGCTTATTAAAAGCGTTTTTCCTATACTGAAGCTCTTTTGCTGTTATACTGTTTTTGTATATTTGGAGATAAGGTACTAAAAACGTCCCTCCTCCTATTTTATATATACTTCTATTAGCCCCAATAGATATTATCCTAGCTTTTGTATATTTTTTATTATTCTTTTTATTATTTGTAAATATCCGATCCAATATATCTACAAATCGTACATATTGTTAAATTGTGAAAACTTTATATCACAGCGCCAACTACATGATCTGTAGTTGCCTTCGTGCCTCAGGCACAGAATACTAGCGCGCCCTATTTTCTATAAGTAGGACTTTATTCTTTTATAGTTTTTCTACCCTTATAATATAATATAAGTCTTTACCTATACTATAATAATTTATACCATCATCAAATAAACTATCATAGTTTTATTTTCCATTTTATTTCCAAAGCTTTATTAATATCTTATTCTGATTGTATTGATTATATTTATTGTTAATCCATTGTATATCCTATTATTGATATTTTAAATCTCAAAAAGTATTAAAGATAAATGAATAAGTATTTATATTAGAAACGCCTACATCTAGCCTACCTTTATAATTCCTTTTTTTGAATTATATTCTCAATTTTATCAAAACTGATATCTTTCCCTTTATAGATCTATTTAATAATTCAAATACTATATACTTCATTACTACTCAAATTATATTTGAATTAATTGAATTGATCACAAGCTTATTATAAACCCAAGCTATTATTGTTCAGACTCAAGTTATTGATACTTAATTAAAGATTATCGAATTGAAAGATATAATTGAGATATTGAAGATTGCTGTTTATAATAATTTATAAGCTTTATCTTATTATAAATATTTTATTACTTTCAAAAAGTTTAGTGATAATAAATAAAATATTGTAAAGTATTAAGATTAGTATATAACTTTTTGTAATATAATCAATTATTATTTAATTATAAATTACAAAAATAAATTAAAGTTTCAGAAAATCATATTTCTTATTAGTTTATTTTTTGATTTTGTTTATACAAATAATCAGATATACTTTAATATAATTATAAACAATATATATAATTTCGACCTTTGGCTTTCTAGATGGTGTATTGTAGTAAATATTTGATATGAATTAAATAAGCAATATTAGACTTTAGATCTTTTATGTAAAGTTTCTATAAATTATAATAAATATAAAATAAAAAAGATTCTATTTAATAATTTTATTATTGAATTTAAGCAGCTTGTTATTAAATACAAGAAAATTATTAAATAATAAGTTACCAATCTTAAACTCAAAGTTTTATAAGAATTAATCGATACTTTAATTAATTATCCTAATAAATCTTCTGCTGTTGATATCGATGTATGAGTAATCTGGTAATAAGGTATTTATAATGATTTAGAGGAGAAGATTCATTTTAATAATCAATATAAAAACTAAAACACCAACTTCAGTGATTAGAAAAAACCTAATGAAAAGAAGCCTGCTATTGCTATTATAATACCTACACCTAATCCCTCTAAAGATTTTATATAATTGAATATTATTTGTTAAAGCCAACAACCCTTATTATATTATAATAAAGAACAATATCTAAATCTTAACCTCTACCTTTATTATAAAAAGCCTAGTTATATCAAATTCAATTGTAAAGAAAAGCAATACAATGATACAAAATATAATATTAATTCAGAAACTATATAATACCCCGATCATCCTCTTGCTACAAACCAATACACTCCGAATATTCACCGTTTTCCTGTTATTGATTATTATTATAACCCCGGATTCTATTGTAATACTTATAGCTCTATTTATTAGAATATATTCCTGCTTGCTAATTGTTTCCCAACTGCTATAATACTATTTCGATATACCTTTTTAGTCCCCATTGATAACAAAAATCTAAATGGATTTGTTGAAGGCTCTGTATATTTGAATAATAATAGAAATTCAATTTCCCAGCCAAATATATTAAAAGATTAATCTCGATTTATAATTACAAATTAAGATTCTTTATAGAAAGTTTGTTTTTATAAATTAAAAGATTAGTTATATTTAGAAATCCTTTATATTTTAAAACAATAAATAGCAAATCTTTTAAAATCTTAATAGAAATTTTCTTTATACTTAATATAATTATTTCATTTATTAGCTTAATAAATAATGGAGCTGCAAGATATAGGTTTATAGATAGAATCCTTATATTTAAATTTGATATCTTTATATATCCCCTTTCTATTATTTACAACCTGTTATTTATAGATAGAAGAACTTCTAATATCCTATTTTAATATATACTATTAGATTTATGGGATACAATGACTCTCACCTATACGTAGTGTATCCTACAAATCTTTGATCATGTGATTGGAGAGCTAAGTAGAGTCAGTTGGAGCTGGGTGGTGGTTGTACACTAATCGGAGACTGTATTGGGAATAAAGGTATGCATAATTGATTATTAAAGGGTAATTATGAAAATACTTGAAATAAAGAATTATTAATAAAATGGAGATGAAAACCATTCAATAATAGAAGAGAGATGAGAGTGGGATTGATATGGAATTATATCTTTACAAATCTGTATGGGGAATAGAACCAGAGTATATTGTAGTAGAATATCTATAAAATAGAATTAGTTTTTGAAATAGTGAATAATGAAGCTTTTATAATATAGTTGAGTCTAACTGAAGCCTGTATTGAGAGTAGGGTCGATATTCTTAACTTGATAAACAAAAATCGACAAAACACCTCTAAAACACTAATATACAAAGTTTTTATAATCTAACAATACATACAATCTACGAATATACTGAATCGGATATTTACAAATAGTGAAGGGAGTAATAGAAAGTATACAAAGATTAGAACAGTGTCTATTAGGGCCAGCGGGAGTATATATGGAATAGGAAAAGAAATATTTTTAGTACCTTATCTCCGAATACATGAAAGCGGTATAATGGCAAAAAAGCTCTAGTATAGGAAGGACGCTTTTAACAAGCTACATTCAACAATGCTCAATCGGTATTACAGCGGCAGAGGATCTTAGACAAAGGCCAATTCTATAATATATATATGCAATGTGCTTCTAACACTCTACTTTCAACTACAAACTATACATTGAGAAAATAGATTTTACAAACAGAGCTTTGATTAGTAGATTGAAAACACTATAAAAAAACTGTTTGGTTAGAAATCTGAAATAGCAAGTCTACAAAACATAGTCGGTTTTGTTATACAGAAGAGATTCAGTAAAATAACGCGAAACGATTATTAACCGCGAGATATAGTATATAATAATAGCGATAGCAATATTATTTATATAGCTTAAAAGAACGGATACATATATCAATCTATAATCGGATATTATAGGGCAGAGGGCATAATGGAGATATCAAATAGGCTTAAGAAATAAATAGGAATGAAGGTGTAAAAGAATGGTTTTGATTCTAATCAGAACTTCTGAAGGTAATTATATAATAGATTGTTTAATGTAGTTAAAAGATTCTACAGAAGTCTAGTATTAGTAGTTTTATTACAAGTAAGCCGGGAAAACATTTATAGATATAGTGAACCTACTTTGTATTATAATATATTCTAGAAAGTAGTTATAATATAATTCATTTCTGCCGATCTACCTACGATGTCGATAGACTGATCGCCAGACTCACAAACGCACTGAGCGCCTCTGTAATAGCTGTGGGGCAGAAAGGCCGCAAACCCTACCGATCATCCCTGTAGTGGACCGACAAGTATAAGGAGGCACACCGAACATATACACAAGCCAGGAGAACTAGAACTGCTGACAGAATGGTAACTATCCAGCAGAACCTACAAAGGATTATACAAGCATCGAAACGAGCCTATTGGACTAAGCGCTTGAACGATGTACAGAACGATCAGGAACTATATAAAGTCATAAACTAGCACAAGCTGACCCCAAAAGCAGGCCTTAAGGCTTTTTTTTAATGATTGAAGACCAAAAGATCACTGATATTAGGGAAAAAGTCAAAGCATTTTTTTACAATAATACTTGATTGTTTAAAGCATTGGATGATCTATAGTACGATCCTTTATAGGAATAGGGCTGCTAGATGATTTTATTATAAAAAAGAATAATCATTATGAAGGAAATGGAAAAACATATAATAAAAATCAGGAGTATATTACCCAAAATCAATCAGATAATTATTTGCCTTTTTAAAGTATACTGACCTAGTATAAAAAGTGTAATATATAAGATTTTCATAGTTTGCCTTAAGTTTAGTTATTATCCTAATAAATGGAAACTCATTGAAATAGTTATATTATCCAAAATTGATAAGAAAAACAGAATATCCTCGAGATTGTAAAGGCTAATTGTATTGATATTGTATATTGGAAAAGGATTAGAAAAGTATATCACCAATCAAATTATATGAATGGCCATGAGATATAATGTTATTAGCCCTTAGCATTACAGAGTACTACCAAAAAAAGCCGATAGTGATCTCATAGTTGCCTTTACTCATAATACTGAGCTTGCTTTAGCAACTAGTAAAGTAGTTATACTAATAATAATAGATATACAAAATATTTATAATGTATTTCTTAAAAAACAGTTTCTATAATGTATAAAAAAGCAGAATTGACCTATAGTATTCTTACAATTTATTGATTCATTTCTGATTAGGAGATATATGTGTGTAAAGCTTGAGGGGATTACAATATAGGATTTTCTGGTTGTATACAATACCCCCCAAAGATTGTTACTCTCCTTTATCCTATATACCCTCTATCTTGCTAAACTTTTCAATTAAGATAAAGTATAGCGTTTCGAATATATTGATGATATAGCTATATATTATACATCTAAGAACCTATTTACGAATATATGTATACTCCACTGAACCATTCGATGTATCCTACAATAGGGAGATCAGAATAAGGTCTTTTTCACTTCAAAAAAGTTTGAACTATTTCATATATTGAGGAAACATGAAATTGCAAATTCGATTATAAAAATAAATCGGGATCTAGTTATTATATCAATCCCTTTAAAACTCATCAACAGAGTATAACCGATCTTACACTAGCTTGGTGTCTTTTTTGATTAGTATTTAATATTCCTATAGCATATCAAAACGCATATCGCGAAAGTTATATGTATTGTATTCCATATCTGATTAATAGCTTATATAATCCACGAACTATCTGTAGCCTACTTGCGAAAAGCGATCATTATCTGTATACTCTCTATCACTCTCTTTAGCTCCAAAGTATAATTCGATGGGCTATACAAACAACATTTAAATGCAAACCATATTCCGATCAGCATTGGGATCAAGAAACACATCGATCTAGTTAGCAAAACAATTCACAATACAGTATGGAAAGCTTTATCTATCTACAAAACAACCCCAACAATTATACTCCTTATAGAAACTGATCTCCCAACTAGAATTATTGCATTAGAGTAAGCTAGACTGAGATTCGTGTTTCGGCTTTAAACAATGGATATACAATATCTACTTATAAACTAATTGAAGCTATATATCAGGAAGAAAGAATAAAGCATAGATATTCTGAAAAGTCCCAATACAAAACTACAAAGAATGGAATAGGCGATCCCTGCTATTAAACGCCCCAGACTTTTATAGCCTCACTTCTTTTCTGAATATCACATTGATTCAATAAATGATATAAATAAAGAAAACATCACAAAAGTATTCAAGAAATAGTAAAACTTAATCCCCCAAGAAAACTATTTTGTGTTTTCAAACAGATCTAAACAATACAACAAACACAATCACTACGTAGAATACAGTTTTATAATCTACTATAACAAGTAATAGATCGATAGCAACTACAGCCGTATATACAAACAATCATATATTTTTGATACTGAAGCAATCAGTACATAACAGGAACTAAAATACCTCCTGAACATTATTGATCGCCCCTATTAGGGATAAATATAGTTATATATTAATAGCATTTCAGTAATTTGAAAAATACAAAAAAACATTACTGTCTTCTTTCAATAAGTATATCACAAATATTATCAAGCAATACAATACTACGATATTACAATTAAATGATCCTCTAAGCATACTAAGATTGAAAACAACAAGGCAGCCGATCATCTTACTAATCAAAACATAGCTAAACCACTTAACCCTAACCCATTCTGCCTCCTTATAATCAGTAGCTCCCGTTCTATTCTATATATTAAATATCGGCATTCCAAAAGCAGATAATAAAAAAAAAAAGAGATCTGATCTTCAAAATATATAATACATAAAAACCAATATATAATATCTCGGAGTCAGAAAGTCTCAAGCTTTTTTGTAAAATACTATACAGACTTATAGCAATATGAATCGGATATAGTAACTTTATAGCCTATTATATCAAATTCAATCACAAAAATAGCACAAATATCTATACATACAGAATTAAGAAAAGCTTATTATATTTCTTTCAATATTCAATTAATAATCAGATATACAGCAACTAGCTACTTATATCAAATCAACTTCGATCCAAATAAAATGCAATAATATATATCAACTATATCCTGCGAATACAATATAGCTTTATTAATCTTTTTGTTAAATCCAGATTCTATACTAAAATATACTCAAACTATACAAAACTATACAAATTTCAATCTACTCCAATACCCCAAGAATAAGCTCTCCACCCTAATTAATCTAAGACCTACACCGAATAGCTATAAGTACTCCGAGCACTTTCCCAATCAACAACAATCGATCTAATCATTCGCCAACACCCAAATGATATACAAAACAAGGTCCTCTGAAACAAAACCATAAATCTTTAAACAAAACAGCTATAGGATCGCCATGAGCGGTATTAAACAAAGAAATACTAGAGGCAACAAATCCCTAATTAGCTAACATTATACTACTATAAGCGGCTGGAACACTAGCGGCCCATAGGCCCGCTCCTTAGTACGTCTAGAATACCCCTTGGGAGGTCAGATATTAGACGTTAATTACTATAAATAAATAAATAAATAAATATTAGATTTATAGATTAATAATTATAAAGAAATTAGCTTATTCTATATTACCAATCTTTTCGATACAGATTCTATAATCCTTGGTTTTTTATAGCTTCAGTGCTATAACTCTATCATTAATTGAGTAATAATAACTCTTAAGTTTACATTCACATACTGCTCCAGATATTACTGCCCAGTTAACTCTACTACAACTATTATCCCTGATTGTAATAATATGCCGACCCCAGTAGACACAGTGCTCAATCCAATATTATATATATCTGTTAGAAAGTCTATTTTGAAATCTATTTCAAAGAAATCTATCTTAATCCTATATTATACCTTTACTAAAGAAATTATTAACAAAAGTCTCTAGACTCCCTCCTTTTCATTTTAAAACTAGTCAATACTTTTAGAATATGATTTTTTGATTTTAATTATAGAGAAGAATACTAATAGAAACCTTTATAATATAAATTCTATTAATTCAATACCATCCGATTTAAATCGCTATTATATTTACCAAATCAATGGAAAAACAAAAACCTGCGTTAAAATAATATTAAACCAACTAATCCTGAAACTAGTCCCAGCATGGATTATTACAAGCTTTAGGATATACAAAAGACCATTATAAAACTAAACGTTTTATCCCTATTAAACCCTCTATTACTATAAAAGCCCTTTAAAAAACTAATTGATGCCTTACAAAATATTTAATAGAAAATGAATAATATAAAGTTTCTTATAATTAATAACTTTATTCAATTCTATAAAAATCAGAAAGCTTATATTACAAAAGTAATCTGGAATAAATTAAATAGAGCTTGTAAATTATATTGTATAATAACAAACAATTCTATTTAATTATATTGTAGTATTATAGAAGTAATATCAAAAAGTTTATAGAAAAGACCGACCAACCTGTACTATCTACAATAAAGATTCAAAGCAAATTATTATTTTGGCTTTGCAATCTGTTTGTTAGGTTTTTATCCTCCCTTACCAACAAGCTTTTGTTATAATGCTTTTAGAATTACAAAATCGAGATTATACTAGGCAAAGAGTTTTTGTATAATAAAGATTGCTTAATATTCTTAATCAAGCTCTAAATTGTTTATAAATAGCTTAATGATAATCTAAATAAAGGATTTATTCATAAATCCCATTTCCAATCAACTATTCTACTCCTCTTAGCTGCAAAGCCCAGAAAAAATATTCGAATTTGCTAGAACTATTATGGACTGAATAATAATATTATTAAAAATCATTATCCATTATTATTAATTAAAGAAATCCTTAATATCTTATATTATATTAAAGTTTATATCAAATTGAATATTATTATTATATTTAATAAATTATAGATTGTAAAAGATTATAAATGGAAGATTGTTTTTACAATTCGTTTTGATTTATTCAAATTCCTAATAATGCTTTTCGGTTTTTACAATACTCCTACCTTGTTTTAGAATTATATCAATTATATTCTTTTTGATCTTTTAAATAAGAATTGTATAGTATATCTAGATAATATCTTGATTTACTTTGAGAATATTATAGATTATTAAAAGCAAGTTCGCGAAGTTGTTTAGAGACTTATTAATACTAGATTACAAATTGATATTGATAAATACAAATTCAAAACAAAAAGAATAAAATATCTCAATCTGATTATTATTTCTGATAATATTGAAATGGATCTCGATAAGGTTAAGATTATCCTTGAATGGAAATCGTTAATTAAACTAAAAGATCTCTAATGCTTTTTAGAGTTCATTAACTTTTATTAACATTTCATTTGTAACTTTTCTAAAATTATAGAACCTTTAAACTGTTTATTGAAAAAAGAGAATATATAGAATTGGATTATTAATTAAAAGAATATCTTTGAAAATCTGAAGTATACCTTTATCTCCATTCTAGTTCTTGTAATGTTTGATTACTATTATTATACAATTATTAAAACAAATGCTTTAGATTAGACTACAAGCAGAATACTCTCTCAATATAATAATAAGGGCTAATTATATTTGATTGTATACTTCTCCTCGAAATATAATATAGCAAAATATAATTATAAGATTTATTTTATTATTTATTTTTTTATTTATTTATATTAATTAACATCTGTTTTGGACCTCCCTAAGGGTATTTAGATGTGCTAAGATAAGGAACTATTTGAGCGGTGTAATCGTTACAATCGAATTTAGCAATTTAACTTCAATGCTAGGGGTTATTCGTTTTTCTATGGGTGCGATCCGCTTTTGTTTTAGAAGGGAATATTTGATCCGGATTGTTGTTGAGGTAAAGCTTGGTTTCTAGGTGGATAGGCTTGTTGTGGGCTTCGATTTTTATGGTAGAGGAGAAGAAGTGAGAATAAATTGCTATTTGTTTAGCTAAACAATAGGGCTTTTGTATTATATATTGGGTTTACGGTTTTTAGAATATAGTATATTTGAATAATTAGTTGAGTAATGAGTTTATAAGAAATAAGCAATAAGTTTTATTAAAAAGATTATTGTTTTCTAAGGGTCCTTTAATAGTTAGAATAGATTTGAGTGTAGAACTTTGAGTCGGTAATCAGTTAAGTGAGCTTGCTAGGTGTATATAAGAGTTTCTTAATATATATAATCGCCTACTTGTTAGATTGTATTTCTATAGGGGCAAGGGGTTAGTCTGAATGCTTTAGATTGTTTATAGTATATTTAAAGAAGTGATATGGTTTCTTAATGCTACTGTATAAGCAGTTCAGCTTATTGTTTTGATAACCAAATCACTGATGGTAAGCGGTGTAATCGCTGTGGCCTATTTTCATAACTATCAATCGATATAAAACTACTCTTAATAGAATTAGTTCCTTTAGCTTCTTTATACTATATCTAAAAAACTATTCCTTATAGCCAACGGAGAGAAAGGAGTTTATCTCTTTCTATTAGATAGATTTTGTGTGTAGACACTTCTGATGGACGATTATTCGGATCCCACTGATTATTAATAACTTATTGATTGTCTAGTCTATAGACTCAATTATATCTATATTTGCTAAGCGATCTGCTTCCTTATTACCTTCGATCTCTATATATTTAGGTAACCACTTTATTCTAATATCAAGTTGTTTTATTGCTTTATAATACTTATGAAAGGCCTATTATATTGTGAACGGTGTGTTTTCGTATATATTCTAGATAACTGATATACTATCAATATATATCCAGATCCGGCTATTCAAGGGGTCTTTAAATATAGTGATTAGATACTCTAATCCGTATTATGCTTTTATTGCTTTTGTATCGAATATATATAAATTGCTTCGAATCTACTTTAATCTAAAGGCTATTTAAATGCTATTACGATATATTATATATCCGTAGTCAATATAATGTTTGCGATTAATGGTTTGTTTTAATTTGTTAAAGAAAATTGTATAGTTTTTGAGTAAAAGTTATTACCACTATTTTTTAAAGACTTGAACTATTTCTTTTTTGGTTAATCCTTTTATTAAATCTATTCTATAGCTATTCAAGAAATACAAATAAAATAGCTTTGAGTGTTACGTTTCTAAGATAAGATAGCTGAGCTGTTAGATTCTTGTAAAAGGCTTTCTTGCTATACTTGCTTTTTATCTGTATTTTTGTATTATTGGCTTTAAACGATTTATTAGCAAGTGTTGATTGTTGATTGTTTTTAATCAGAGTGCGAATTACAGCTTAGTATATTCTAACGCGATTATCCCCAATGACAAGCCTATTTCTTTGATAAGAGCTGTAATTGGTGTAATCTTGTATACTAGGATCGCTCTTTTTGTAGTAATATTGATTATTTTATTAATATAATAAAGATAACCTTTTATACCTATACTTATACTTAAATCGCTTTGGCCTAGGCTAGGCTTATATTTATCAGTATACTATACTTCCGTGCCGAATAATGCTATTAGAAGAATGTAGGTGATCACTGTTTTTCTTAGAGAGGAAGCTAGCGGCCCATATATAGTGCGGGCAATCAATCTGATATACAAAGCTACTTTTATAGCTTTCGCTATACGTGTTTTGATATGTTATAAGAACGAGAGCCGGCGATCGAAGAAGATGCCTAGCCATCTCAGAGTAGGCTGAGCGCTTCCACTCGTTGCAATCGGTACTGGAGTGATTATCAGATCCCATCTGATGATCTGCCGTACTTGTCGTTGCAGGATCCTAGTATTCATAGAGAAATACTTGGAAGAATGATAGATCGCGATATCATTTGCATAGCCGAAACGGAATTTCGTATCTCGATTGAGGAGCTCAGTAAGATAGAGTATATAGAGTATAGATAATAATAGGAATCCTTAAGGGGTACCACATGCTACTAGATATTTCTTAATTGTAATGCCTTTAAGTTTTACTCTAACTTTTCTATTTGTAAGAAATAAATCTATTAGCTTGAGTAGTGAAATTAGCTACCCTTATTTGATTATTCAGCTTAAGAGTCAATGCTTCAAAAGAGTATCAAAAGCTCTTTATATATTTATAATAATAATTGAAACTACATTGCTAATTGTTAATACAAACTGTGCATTGTGAGTAAAAACAGCTACTAAATCTATCCCTAATCTTCTAAAAAGCGTTCTACAGTGTTGTAAGCTGATTACTTTATATCTTAAAGCTATTCAAGATATTTGGCTAGTTATATATCATTCGAAACCCTTTTCGATGCAGAAGATCAAAGTTATTGATTACTATGATCATAGTAATGTTTTGTTTTTCTTATTTACCTTAAAAATCATTACTACCTCCACTAGCTTTTATCCTTTGAATAATAGTTTAAAGCTAGATATAATACAAATATCTCCTAGATTAGTGATTTAATATTCAGCTAATATATTTTAAAGAGGTATATAGTAACTTGATCTATTCCTAATATAATATATAAGATTCCTATAATATACTTTTTTATCTCTTTAATCGAAATTATTCTTTTCCAGGGAAGAGTTCCCTTATATATTTGATTATATAATAAATCATTTAGAAAATTATCATCCGCCTTAAATCGATCCAGAACCATTGTAAATAGAGTATCCACTTTTTCTTTTATATCACAAATCTCCCGTTTATTGATTATTAAAAAGAGAAATTTCATATTACTTTCGAAGATCAATTTATATTATTCCATAATTTGATAGAGTTTTTTATTATCCTTAATCTTATCTAGATATATAGTCTAATAGGATCTCTTGATTTATCACATTACTTTTTGTAAAAAGTGTATAGCATAAGTCTTTCTTTTCAAGTTCGTTTTTTTTTTGTATTTTTATATATACTCGATAAGCTTCTCTGTATTCATCCATTCATTATAATAAAGCTTTCCCTGCCTTTCGATCAATCTTGCTAATCATTTGGATCGACTTATCTAGTGTTTTCGCTAGCTTATTAATGTAGATCTCAATCTCGATTGTGGTCTGGATATCTACATTACTGAGATGGGCTAGCTGATTGGCTATTAGTCTATTTAATCTCGATAGATCCGCCTTTTTTATTTGATAGTAATATTGATTCTACTCTGTTATTCTGTGGTTCACTAGATTGGTAATTTAAGTAATATGATTAGATTCATAGTGGAGTTCTTCCAGCACCTTTATATAAGCGAATAATATATTAGAGAAGGTTAGATCTAGTATATGTCCTTTTGTATAGATGGATATATCTGGGGTATCTATAAACTCCATACTCTACTTATTTGTTTATATTGTAAACTATGTCCCTTGATTAGCTATAATCACCCTTGATTTTTATAGCTTATACTTTATATTAAAATCCCTTTCTATAATTGTATGCTTATTTGGAATCAAGTATATAATATAATTAATAATATCCAAAGTGTATAAAGCTCTGTAGATATTCAAAATCGAATATCCATTAACTTATATCCAGAGTAAGTCTTTATTTTCGAATTGATTTATTTATTCTACTTTCAAGTGCATACCTTTTTGTATATATATTATAACCCAAAGGCCTTATTCGTTTTTCTTCAAATCTTTTTGAAAATTCCAATTATCGATCGGCTGATACCGATTGTATACATTGTGATTTTACATAATTGAATTCCAGTATAGTCTTGATTTCTGTAAATAGATCATATCTAGCTGAGCTTTAGCTATTAGCTATAATAATATAATATAATTCGTATATCCTTAGTCTACATTTGCTCAAGCGATAGTGAGATCTTTATTTCTTTAAATATACTCATTGATTATATTATTTATAAAAAGAATCTAGATATAATATCTACCATTATAAAGATTTCTGTATTGTTCATTTTTAGATCTATTAAAATAAAGGCTTTTTCTATTAAAACTTTTATATTGAGATTCCACTGATTTTGATTATAAGCTAGATATATGTGTAGTATGATTGGTATAATTGGTAGACTTATATTAAATCTATACAAGTATTTGCTAAGGTATTTATTCTCATATATTATAATTCTTGCTTTTGAAGTAATCAGGGTTTCTGTAATTGTTACTTTAAAAGGCAGAGGTGATTTAGGGGTATGATCCGCTTTGTCTATATCTACTCTATACAGCATTTTATAGTCTTTTCTACTAACAGCTCTAATTATGATTAGTTTCTTTACAATCAGAGCGATCTGTCATTTAGTGTAGACCCTAGGAGTAGCTGGGCAATTGGAATAGCCAGTGTGAAAGGGCCTATGACAATTAGCACATTGAGCTGTTCTAGTGTATTGCTGATGTATAAGTGTGTTCTTATGCTTAGTGTTTAGTTTATTATATATCGAGTATCTTGGGGCTCTATTACAGGTAAAGGGGTTACAGTACCCTAAGCAGCTAGTACTGTGAAATTGAATTTCCCGGGGTTTGTTTAGGAGAACCGAGTAGGAGCTGTTATTAAATAATCGAAATTGTGGTATTACAGTATTGAAGCTAATAATCCAGATGACTCTTTTAGTAATTGGATTAACCCCGCTACATATCAATTTATAATTGATTAACTGCTTGCTGGTTTGAGCTGTAATCTTTTTTTTGATAAGTTTAGTGGGTATAGGAGTAGGAGCACCTTTAATATAATAGAAATCGTGTAGTACTTGTGGGATTGTATACATAAACCATTTTTCTAATTTATGTATATTTGTTGTATAAAGGGTTTTAAATATCCGCTCAATATTTTCTGTTTTCATGATTTTCTCCCAACTAGTATCAAAACTGTACCTTAATATCCAGTCTGTGTTGTTTCTTTAAAAAAGGGGATCTCTGTTAGTATGATTCCAGCAACTACCTCTTTTATTCTAAGTTCTTAACAGGAATAAGCTAGTTTTTGAAAGCAGAGCTTTTCTGCTAGTTATTATAAGGATTGTTTTCTCAATCCGATCATTCTCCCTTTTGAGTCTACATGCTTCTGAGTGATCAGTATTTGTACTTCCACTAGGAGCAGAGTGTATTATATTAGTGGAGCCTGTAATAAGGCTTGTTACCTCAGGCCTTATTTGAGTTTTCAGTATATCAATATAGGTTTTCTGTATATTGCTTTTTGGCTGTAATTGCTCCATTACAGGCTTTCTCCCTTAATCAAGGATAGTCTTTATTACTCCTAGCAAAACAGAGATGATTGTGCTCTTAAACTTCGCAGCGAGTTTGCGTTGTTGGCCTTGGAACCCTTATACAAGCTTATCTACTAGCACCGCGAATGCCTCGATCACCTCCTGTCTCTCCCCCTCTATCTTATCGATCCTTTCGAATTGTTCCTTGATTGCATTAAGGGCAGAGCCTGTGGGCGATCTTATAATTGGTGGGGGCTGTATGCCAGCCCCTGAGGTGTTGGCAGAAATGAATTATATTATAACTACTTTCTAGAATATATTATAACACAAAGTAGGTTCGCTACACCTACAGACGCTTTCCCAGCTTACTTGTGATAAAGCCACTAATACTAGACTTCTATAAAATCTTCTAACTATATTAAACCACCTATTATATAATTACCTTCAAAAATTCTGACCAGAATCAAAACCATTCCTTCATGCCTCCATTTCTGTTTATTCCTTAAACCTATTTAATACCTTCATTATACCCTTTACCTTATAATATCCGATTATAGACCGATACACGCATTCGTCCTCTCGAGTCATATAAACAGTATTGCTATTGCTATTATTATATACTATGTCTTGCGGTTAATAACCATTTCGCATTACCTTACCAAATCTCTTCTGTACAACAAGGCTGACTATATCTCGCAGACTTGCTATTTCAAACCTCTAGCCAGGTAGCCCTTCTATAGTATTTCCAATCCATTAATCAAAGCTCTGCTTGTAAAATCTATTCCCTTAATGTATAGTTTGTAATCAAAAGTAGAGCGCTAGGAGTGCATTGTATATATATATTGTAGGATTGGTCTCTGCCTGAAATCCTCCGCTGTTGTAATATCAATCGAGTATTGTTGAATATAGCTTGCTAAAAGCGTTCTTCCTATACCGGAGCTCCTCCACCGCCATACTGCTCCTGTGCACTCGAAAGTAAGGTACTAAAAACGTTTTTTCTCCTATTCTATATATACTCCTGCTGGCCCCTAATAGATATTATCCTAGCCTTTGTATACTTCCTATTACTCCCCTTATTATTTGTAAATATCCAATCCGGTATACTCATGGATTATACATATTGTTGGGTTATGAAAACTCTGCACGCTAATATCCCAAAGGTGTTTTGTCGATTTTCGTTTGTTAAGTTAAGGATATCGGCTTTGCTCTCAATATAGGCTTCAGTCAGACTTAGCTATATTATAAAAGCTTTATTATCTACTATTTCAAGGGCTAGTTCCGCTTTGCAGATGCGCTATTACAATATACTCTGACTCTGCTTCCCATACAGATTCGTAAAGGCATAGTTCTATATCAATCCCGCTCTTATCTTCTTTTCACTATCGAATAGTTTTCATCTCCGTTTTGCTGGTAATCCTCTATTCCAAGCATCTTCGCGATCACCCTCTGGTGATCAGCTGTGCGTATCTTCGCTCCAGTATGGCTTCCGATTAGTGTACAACCACCACCCGGCTCCAGCTGACTCTACTTAGCTCTCCGATCGCATGATCGAAGGTTCGTAGGATACACCACGTACAGGTGAGAGTCATCGTATCCCATTATAAGATTTATAATAAGGAATTATTAGCTATTATTAAATCTTTAGAAAAATAAAGATTCGAACTATATAGAATTCAAAAGTCATTGAAATTATTATTAATTATAAGAATTTAGAGTACTTTATATTAATAAAGATACTAAATCAAAGATAAGCTAAATAAACTGAATTCCTATCTAACTTTAATTTTTATATTATATATTATCCTAAGCTATAAAATAATTTGTTTTGATATATTAAGCCGAAAAATAAAAAAACCATCCTATTCATATTAATCCCAATAATAACAAATCAAAAATCACCTATAAATAATGCTTTTAGAAAAAATATTCAAACAACACCAGATTTTAAAAACTTTAGCTAACAAGTTAAGAACAATATCGACCTGACCACAGCCCCTATAGATATAATCATTTCTAATATCAAGAAACCAATCATATCTTATCGATATAGTATATAAATCATTTGAAATTGATTATTATTATATACAAACCCTTTAGAACTTAATTACCCATCATTAGCCACTATCTATCCAAAAAGATCCTCCGAATTACTTTTTAAAATTATAGATTAATTAATAATAAAATCTTCTATTACAACTATCTTTTTATCCTTTCCTTTATTAAACTCTATATTCAGATTATATATCAAATATATCATCAAATCTATTAAGCATTCTAGCGAATTAAGATTATTAACCTTATCTCCTGTATATACTAGTAATCCAATATATCAAGAGAAATCGAAATTTATGTATAAGCCTATCAACTCTATTTTCGAATTAAAACCTTTTGTCTTATTATATCCGAATTTCTAGAACCTTTACCTATACCATTTTGTCCCTAATTCAATATCTCCATTAACTATATTACACTACTACCAATCAACAAACACCACAATAAGAAATATCAATATATCGTTATAATTATTTATTGTCTAACGAAAATACATTATTTATTCTGATTATAAAACTCTCTACAAAAAAACTTGCCAATTAGTTTATTAAGAAAGTCTATTGTTTATATAGCTTATCTAATAACATTATATCCAATAGAGATTTACAATTTATATCAGAATTTTGAAAATACCTATCCAAGTATTTATTGATTACTTTAAAACAATCCTTCTCGTTTTATTTTGAATCCGATAAACAAATAAAGAAAATAAATATTATAATAAAACAATACTTTCAAGCTTTTATAAACTTTTATTAAAACAATTAATATAATTGGTTTTCGCTTGTAGAATTTGTGCTCAATAATATAATCTCGGAGACTATTAATATATTCCCATTCTTTATTAATTATAGTTTTCATTTATATCTTAATATTAAGCCCTTCTCATCTATTCCCCGAATTTATTATATTAATGTAAACGCGAATTCCTGAAGGCTAATAAAATTACAAATCGATTTGATATTATTCTAATAAAATTGAAAGTTCTAGTTATTTAATTTATTTAAAAATATAAAGATTACATTAATAAAACTTATATTGATATTTCTCTATATAAAAAGAATAACAGAATATAAGTTAGTACTAAGAATATAAAGATTAATCTATTTATTTATTTATTTATTATTTTACATCCGGGGGGCAAGCCACAGGGGCTCGCCACGACCTCCCAGGGGGTACTAGGGATGGACTAAACTAACAATTCTATATACATACAATTGCTGGTATAGCCAAGCGTTCCGTTCTTCTACGGCTGTGATGCTAGTGGCGAGCAGGGCGGCCGCGCTACAAGCGCTCTTGCCGCTCCACTCCAACTTGCAAGTTCGGGCTGTCCAACTCACTTCATACTGAGGAGTCCAGGGGTTGTTCGGGGCCTTTGTGAAAAGGCAGGGGATGTCAGCCGGTAAGGGCTGGGGTGATCATAGGCTGGTAAGGCCGGAGTGATCGGACTGTTGAAGGCCAAGGCGATCGTAGGCTGCTGTAAGCAGGCGATCATTATTGTCGAGAGAGGGAGGTATGTTGTGACCGCTCGAGTGCGGGTGGAACCACTTTTTCTAGTGGGGAGGTGGGGTAGCGGTGGAGCGGAGGCTCCTCCATGTCGGGGCTAGAGGATCAGGAAGGGGGCACGACGCCCTTCTTTGATCGTATGCGGATGATGAGCTGTGGATTCGTAGGTGACTAGGCTTCGAAAAGACAGATATCGATCGGGATATGGCTCTGAGCAGAAGTGGGCACCAATCACTTTACCACTGAGCCAGCCACTCCTTACGGAGAACAATGGTCTTTTTTGTTTAATATAAAGATTAATCAATCAATAAAGAAAGGCAATAATAAATGGGATAGCCTTTATAAGATTATCAAAATTTATAAACGAGTCTGTTTACTTTAGCTTTCTACTAGTTTCAAAATCTTTCTAGTATTTCATAACTCATTACTCCAACCACTCTATTACTCATTCGGATTAATTGGTTAAGAAACAATTAATAATATTGAATCTCATTGAAATTAAGGATATATTTTAAAAAGAGATAATAAAATAAATAAAGAAATCGAATAATAGGAATTCGATAAATTATTCAACTATTATAATAAGAACGGATTTCATTATCAGGTCAAATGGAAATATCATCTAGTATTCTGACAACCTGTCGAAAACCTTTGTGGTCAGGAAGATATAATTATCGCTTTCTATTTAACAAATCCAGATAAGTCAGAACTGCTCGTTTAAATAGGTTTCAAAAGATCTATTATTTCTGATCCCCTGCTAGTATTTATACCAAGCGCATCCCCGAATTGAGGTTGAGGTAGATCTAAAAAGCTTTGTTAATTGATTACTACTCCTAAGAAAGTTTATTTTAATCTAATAATAGAAATTAGAATATTTTAATATTATTTTATATTCTAAAAGATTAATTAGTATTACGATTATAGATTGATCACCTTAAACAAGGGGTACTATTATAGTGCTAACTACATAATCTGTAGTTGCCTTTATACTTCAAATATAGAATATTAGTGTGCTCTATTTCCTATAAGTAGGGCTTTACTCTTCTATAGCTCTTCTACCCTTATAGTATAATATAAGTCTTTACCCGTACCATGACACTTTACACACTAACACCCCAAAGATATTCTATCGATTTTCGTTTATCAAATTAAGAATATCAGCTCTACTTTTAATACAAGCTTTAATTAGATTTAATTATATTATAAAAGCTTTATTATTTATTATTTTAAAACTAGTTTCACTTTGCAAATACTTTATTATAATATACTCTAATTCTGCTTCTCATATAGATTCGTAAAGATATAATTCCATATCAATCCCATTCTTATCTCTTTTTTATTATCAAATAATTTTCATCTCTGTTTTGCTAATAATCCTTTATTCTGAATATCTTTATAATTACTCTTTGGTGATTAGCTGTATGTATCTTCACTCTTAGTACAACTTCTGATTAATATATAATTATTATCTAATTCTAGCTGATTCTACTTAGCTTTCCGATCGTATGATCGAATTTTTTATTTATTTATTTATTTATATTAATTAATGTCTGTTTTGAACCTCCCTAAGGGTATTTAGATATACTAAGATAAGGAACTATTTGAGCGGTGTGATTGTCGCAATCGAATTTAGCAATTTAACTTCAATACTAGGGGCTATTTGTTCCTCTGTAAATATGATCTGTTTTTGTTTTTAGAAGGGAATATTTGATCTGGATTGTTGTTAAAGTAAAGCTTGATTCCTAAATGAATAGATTTATTATAGACTTCGATTTTTATAGTAAAGGAGAAAAAGCAAGAGTAGGTTGCTATTTGTTTAATCGAACAGCAGGGCTTTTGTGTTATATATTGGATTTGTGGTTTTTTAGGGTGTAGTATATTCAAGTAATCAATTAAATAATAAGTTTATAAGGAATGAGCAGTAAGCTTTATTAAAAAGATTGTTGCTTTTTAAGAGTTCTTTAATAATTAGGATAGATCTGAATATAGAACTCTGAGTTGATGATTAGCTGAGTAAGTTTACTAGGTATATATAAGAGTTTCTTGATATATATGATTACCTGCTTGTTAGATTGTATTTCTATAGGGGTAAGGGGCTAATCTGAATGCTTTAGATTGTTTATAATATATTTAAAAAAGTGATATGGTTTCTTAGTACTGTTATATAAATAATCTAATTTGTTATTTTGATAATCAAATTGCTGATAGTAAATAGTGTAATCACTGTAGTCTGTTTTCATAGCTATCAATCGATATAAGACTACTCTTGGTAAAGTTAGTTCCTTTGATTTCTTTATATTGTATCTAGGAAATCACTCTTTATAATTAATAAAGAGAAAGGAGTTCATCTCTTCCCACTAAGTAGATTCTGTATGTAGATATTTTTAACAAATAATCGTTCGGACCCTACTGATTATTGATAGCTTATCGATTATCTAATCCATAAGCCCAATTATGCCTGTATTTGCTAAACAATCTATTTCCTTATTATCTTCGATTTCTATATATTCAGATAACTACTTTATTCTGATATCGAATTGTTTTATTGCTTTGTAATACTTATGGAAAGCCTATTATATTATAAGTAATGCATTTTTATATATACCTTAAATGACTAATATACTATCAATACATATCCAGATCCAACTGTTCAAGGGATCTTCAATATAATAATTAAATGCTCTAATCCATATTATACTTTTATCGCTTCTATATCGAATATATATGAATCGCTTTAGATTTACTTAAATCTAAAGGTTATTTGAATATTATTGTAATATATTGTATATTCATAATCAATATAATATTTGCAATTAATAGTTTGTTCTAATCTATTAGAAAAGATTATATAGTTTTTGGATAGGAATTATTACTATTACTTTTTAAAGGCTTGAATTGTTTTTTCTTTGATTAATCCTTTTGTTAAATTTGTTTTGTAGTTATTCGAAAAGTGTAGGTAAAATAGCTTTAAGTGTTATATCTTTGGGATAAGATGGCTAAGCTACTGGATTTTTGTAAAAGGTTCTCTTACTATATCTACTTCTTGTTTGCATTTTTGTATTATTAGTTTTAAACAATTTACTAGTAAGTATTAATTATTGATCATTTTTAACCGAAATGTGAATTGCAGTTTGA
This sequence comes from Botrytis sinoallii, assembly GCF_014898435.1. NCBI lineage: Eukaryota > Fungi > Ascomycota > Leotiomycetes > Helotiales > Sclerotiniaceae > Botrytis > Botrytis sinoallii. Next base: position 682,873 of record NW_024066055.1, read on the forward strand.
TATATTCTAACACGATTATTCCCGATAACTGGCCTGCTTTTTTAATAAAAGCTATGATCGGTATAGTTTTATATATTAGGATTGCTTCTCTTATAGCAATATTGATTACTTTATTGATACAACAGAGATAATCTTTTATATCTATATTTATACTTGGATCACTTTGGTCTAGGCTAGACTTATATTTATTAGTATATCATATTTCCGTGCTGAATAGTGCTATTGGGAGAATACAGGTAATCACTGTTTTTCTTAGAGAGGAAGCTGGCGGCCCATATATAGTATAGACGATTGATCTGATATTATTATTATTATTATTATTATTATTAGTAATTTTCAACCGGGCCGTATAGGCGAGCCTCCCAGGGGGCATTACAGTTGGGCTAACTGCGGGATGATCTTCTAGTTTACATGATCCCCCTTTCCTAGGGATGGGGTCTCAATACCCTCAGTAGCCTCCCAAGCGATGGCTAGCGCACTTGTGCCTTTGTCTCCGATCCTCTGAGTACCTCCGTACGCGCTTTCCGATCTCCTATATAGTATTTGTTTGAAAACTGCTTTATCCTGTAAGGGTAGCTTTTGTATATATTCTATTACAATATGGTATACTGTATACTTCAATTTTCTTTTATATAGCTTTTCTAAATCTATTCCCTCCTATTTCCTACTTATATTCGCTTAGATCAATCGATCCCTTTTCTTTTCTCTTTCTATTCTTCTGATAATGTTTTAGGGCATATGCTTTTATAGAAATCTGTTATAATAATGAATTTAGCGAATTTGGCTGATATATACATTAACTGTTTCAATAGTCGTTCTTGAGCTACTTGATTGTAAGATAAGTATTTGGACTTGATATCTGGGGGCCAGGTTTTATAGATCGTAAGGACTTTGCAGCAATGCACAATATGCTCGAAGGATTTGAATGCTCCGCATAAGCAATGGATTGTTGCTTTCTTGTATTTAAATCGTTGGTGGTAGTTTTCAAAATCGCCATATACTGAATGGATCGCTAGTATGTAGTAAAGAGTTGCTTGTAAGAGTTCTAGTTCCTTAGGGTATTTGTTTGTATTTTTTGGGTCCTATTTCTGATACTATTTAAAAAACATTAATATTTATTTGATTCATTATGTCTGTATTACCAATTCTATAACAATTTTTGCTATAGAGTGGATACTGCTTACTATAGATCGATTTATATATTCTAAGGTTGATTTTCTTATCTTTTTGTTAGTGAGTACATCCACACACTTATTCCCTTTGATCTCTGTATGGCCTGGCGATCATTTGATTTGGATCGAGTGCATTTGCATCAGTTTATAGCATTTGAGGAAAGCCCACTGCAATGTGATAGAGGCTGTGCCTCTTATTCCCTATATCATTGATATGCTATCGATGTACATACAGATTTCCATTTGTTTTATGCTAATGATATTTCTGATCGCTGCTTGGAGGCCTCGGTATGCCCCGATCGCTTCCGTATCGAATATATGAGAGTTATAATGCAATCTATTGTTTTCTTTGTATATTACTATCTGTCCTTTATATATAATATATTCATATCCTACTCACCTACCATCTTTATCGGTTTGTTCCGATTTATTAGAGAATATGGTGATCTGATCGTGTGTATGCTTATTCTATTATTTCTGAAACTGTTTTATCGCTACCTCTTTTGTAAGGCCTCTAGTGGGATCCGTTCGATACCCTAGTATGTAGTAAAGCCCTGCTAAAGTCGTCTCCTTGATTCGGGGAAGGTATTAACTGATCACCTGAATCTTTGTTCTGGCTAGCTGCAATTGGCCTTTCTTATTGCTGGAGAAGTAGATAGCTTTTATTTCTCGGTGATAAAGCAGGTATTTTGGATTAATAATTTGGGCATAAAAAGCTGCTCTCCATTTTATTTGTTCTAATACTATTTCTACTGGTGGAAGAGCACTATCCCTCATTATTACTATATTCGGGATCATTTGCCAGACTAAAAGGATTCCTCTGATTACTATTCATAGAACTTTATTAATAACTAGAATCGCTCCTTCTAATTAGGTACTCACTACTACTAATATCCTGTCTCAATACTATCCAGTGGTTTTTGTTTGTTCTATATACTATATCTTTACTCTATAGAATAAGGCTGGGTATAAGCAAATAATTACTACTTTCTGTAAGAATGCTACTGGGGGTTTTGTTTGTAATTCGGGTTAGCCCTTGAATGTGATGAGTCAATTTTCAGTCTTTAGCTGTTCACATTTCGATATACTGTTTGAATGTAAGCTTGCAATCAAACTACATACCTAGCTATTATAGAGCCGATTCTAATACAATTGGAAAGATAATGCAATCACAGTTTATTTCATATACCAGATTGATAGAATGTTTATACTGTATTATATAAATCATTTCCATCTTTTTGAGTATAAAGATTATTTTGTTTCTAATTCTTTAGCGAAATATGCTTTTTATATTTCTTATTAGTATTACAATATTTTGTTAAACATTTATTAATGATTGATATAGATAAATGTTATCTACATATCCGAATTGGAGTTTAGAGTCTTGCTAAAATAGCTTTACGAGATAAAGTATATACAGAATTAGTGAGAGGGGTAAGCTTTATGGAGTATTGCATTTTATTATACTATAGTTAATTATTGTTTTATTAAATCTAACCCTAAGTTGCTTTTGAATTAAAAAAGAGTCGATTAGAGTGATTAGGTTTTGTGAGAACCCCTATTCCCTTATTCGTTTTAGGAGTCTATTTTTAAGTAGAGCATCAAATACTTCTTGTATATTCAGTGTAACCATTGTAATCTTGTAGCTTTTATTGAGCACTACTTTTATATTATAAACAAATAATATTATTAAATCCATAGCTAATCGTTTCGGAAGGGTATTATAATATTGTAAACTGAGTATTTCTTGTATTAAAGCTATTTATATTAGATATCTTGTTATAATTCTTTTAAGACCCTTTCTAATACAGAAGAGAAAGGTAATAGGCCATTATGATCGTAAGGATGTTCGGTTTGTCTTCCCTACTTTTAATAGTATAACTACCTCTACTTACTTTTATACTATAGGAAAGTGATTGAGCTATAAACACTTATTGAAAATGATATATAGAACTAGGCCTATTTCCGTTCAGATAGCCTTCAGTAGTTTCACTATGATCCAGTCTGTCCCCAGGAATATACTCGAGACCCCTATAGTGTTATATTCCATTTTCTTTATAGAGATAGACTCCTCCCAAAATAGTTTTTTTCCTACTTTGATTGTATTCGGAGTCCGGGAGATCGTCAATGACTTTAAAGCACTACAGAATCTCCGAGTGTAGCAGCTCAGCCTTTTTTTTATTCAATATAATAGTGCATTCGCCTATTATAATTGGTAGAAAGCGGTATATAGGACTCAGATTGTGCTATTCAATTACTCTATACAGGTCTCGATCTGATTTCATTTTATTAAGGAATTTCCTTCAATACCCTCTTTTGGCCTGTCATATGCACAATAGGAATATTCTGCATTCTGTAAAATAATCGCTATTGGTTGTGTGGCTCTGGAGATATATATCTCAAGTAATTGTATAATCGAATGTTTACCAGGGGGCCGATTTTCCTGTTTTCCGATTTAATCTTCCTATTGTTCTGATTGCTTATTATAATATCTTCTACATATTTTCAATAGCTCGATTTAGGGCTATACTTATGACTACTATCTGTGCCTCCCATTTGATTCCTGTTATATTAACTGATACCATTCTTTGAAATAAAGGTAAATCTTCCTCCCTGATGTAATACACATATTGGGATCTCGATACTAAGCTCACTCTTTATATAATAATAAGAAGGGTATTGTGATCGAATTCGCAATATATATCAGCCCTGATTTCTATATATATTTCTGGGATATTGGAAAAGACTAGATCGATTATGTATCCTGCTCTATATATCGCTTACCCCCGGGATATTCGTGAACTTGAAGCCTCTATCACTAGACCATTCTGCGAGCCAATTGCCACCATACACTGTATTCACATCTGGCTCAAATAGTGTGTGGTGAACATTGAAGTCTTCTCTAATAATTATATCCCTAGTTAATATTAGATCAAGGATCATCTCTAGAACTCCTAAGATATTCGATTCCCTATATAAGTTTAATAGTTTAATTCCGTTTATAGAAAGCTATATATAGTCTCTATATTCCTTTCCTACTAATTATAATATTTGTAATCTAGTTTCAATTCTAATATATATTATTACTTATAGGCGTCCCTACCCTTTCTTGCACATCCCGCTCCCCCTCCAGAAGGTTACTAGGAATAGGTATTAGTATCCGTTATGTATTTGAGTATATGTATTGGATACCCAGAGCTCTTATATACATATTACATCGATCTTTTCCTTAAACACTCGCTGCAATACTATTGTATGCAGTACAAGGCTTTTCCGCATGTTTATTCAGGCAATAGATAGCAGCTTCGATCTATTCATATAAATCTTTCATTATTATATCATATCCCCTAGTCATAGCCTGATTACTCAGAGCTTCAAAATTGAGATTCTTATTAATCTTTGCTGCCCTACTACAGGTGATACATTGGCCTTGCGCATCCCGCTCTTTATCCATTGAGCTCCCCGAAATATCATTCGCTTACTCTCTTCCAGTATTGCTTTCCAAATTGCTGCCATCTTTGTGTCAGGAAACTGTATCCATCCTAGATTTCCTTTTCCTTTCTTACATTATCACCAATATTTGAACTATTACTGCTAGTACTGAGGCGATAATAGTACTGATCTCCCCTACTCATCGGATGATCTGGATCTACTTTCGATCCAGACACACTGTCTTGCTATTTACCCACTAAGGCTTAATAGAGTAATTGTTATAATCTGCTGAAAAGGGCCCACGACATCCTACACATTGTATTGAATGATTACAATCCCCAGTTAGCTCATAAGTAGATAGCGGATATACGCACTTTCTGCATACCACTTCTCTTTTGCATTTCCAGCTTTCACAGTATTGCTAATATTTTGGGTTGTGTCTTCCCAAGGCTCGTTTTCTACTTGCTAGAAATATTCGGATTTCGTTAAATAGGTTATAATAAAATAACTACTCCTGAAAGGATAATATCCAGGTGATCCGATTCTACTCATTTGCTCCAAGCTTGAATCTCGCTACCCATACTGGACATAGTCCCATCTGATACCAGATTTCTTCCCTCATTTGTTTTTCCCCAATCTCTATAGGCATTCCCAAAAGATTGATAATAATCATCGGATCTCTGATGCTATATATATATACCATGACTCACTGATCACAAGATCTGTAGCTTTAATAGCTGCTATAGCCTATTGCTTGTTCGTAAGAAGGACTATACGGGCTTCTAGGGAAGCTATGACTACCCATCTAATTCGAGTAGATATTATTATTGCAATAGCTTTAGCCCCTAGAGTAGCAATCTCTGGGACCGCTTTTACTAGTACCTGTCTAATCCTCTATAAGAACGACTCCATTTTGGTTTGTTTGTCGAATCGGAGAAAAAGTCTTTCGTTTGTACGTTCTAATCTCAGTACTTTATTAATCACCCGCTTAAGCCCGTTTGTAGCCCTTGCTTCATTATTAAGCCGGAGGGAGTAGCAATTGTGGTTTTGAGGGTTTAAAGTATCCCCGTATACGTTTGTATAATTGGCTTCACGCTTTCTGTTGCTAGCTTTAAGTTGAAGGTCCCTTTTGTACTGTTTGTGATAGCTATTAATACTCTGTGTACCAATTCTTCTGCCAGTTGGCTCAGATTCTGTTCCGCAAATTGCACTGTGAACTATACAAGGATCGTCTTAAAGCTGATGAGTACTAGAGCCTTGTCTGCAGTATGCTTCCGTTATATATCAATCTTTTTCTGAATAGCTGTTTTCATAACTGTTTCAATAGTATTCTGGCCGCTCTCGAGTGAACTTGAAAGGGGACCAGCGCTTTTATTACTAATTCGCATTTTCTTCAAAGTAATGGTTAAGGAGTGGTCATCGAGATTAATCAGGGAGCCTACTATCCCTATAGATGACAGCTGGCTCGCCGGCCCTCTCTGATTCTACTGCAATAGCATTCTCAAGCCAAGCAGCTCGGAGCGCTACAGCGATCGCGTTGGTATGTATTGTATAATATGATTTCGGGATACCCGTAGATATGGTTGTTATGAGCTCGTTGTACTTTATTCTGATTGATCTGATATACAAAACTACTTTTATAACTTCGCTATATATATTTTGATATATTGTAAAAACGAGAGCCGGCGATCAAAGAAGATGCCTAGCCATCTTAAAGTAAACTAAGCGTTTCCATTTGTTGTAATTAGTATTGAAGTAATTATTAGATCTGAATTCACTATTAATAATGAATTAATAATATCATATTATCTAGTAATATAAAGTAGTTCGAACTTCTCAAGAATAAATAAGATTCTGTTCTCCTTATCTTATCTGATGATCTGTTATACTTATTATTACAGGATTCTAGTATTTATAAAGAAATACTTGAAAAAATAATAGATTTGTAATATTATCTGTATAGCCAAAACAGAATTTCATATTTCGATTGATTGATTGATTGATTGATTTCATTTACGTCCATCTTCAGTCTAAGACTATATAGGACGGCTAGGCCTCTAGAGGCTCTAACGGATAACTTTTTATTCTACAAAAATGGATATATACGATTTAGAGAAATAAAAACAAATGCTAGAGAATAGTGCCCGCTTATTATACATATTATATATAATAAGAAAATTGTGAAAATTAAGAAATTGTAAGGAAATCAAGCCCTCTTTTATTTCTCTAATTATTTCTTCTTCATTCTCTTCTCCTCTTTTCTCTTCTACTATTATTCCTTCCTTTATCTTGTCTTATATAAAAGCTCTGGCCAGGTATCATGCTCTTGTAGTGATTTTGGTGATATTGATGAATTTAATGGCTAATTCAATATTTACTTTTGTATGGAATAAGAACTGTATAGTGATCTTAAATAATAGTATATTCTTGAATATTTCTTTTCTCTTTGCTTTGTATATAGAACAATTAATAAAAAGATATTGTAGAGTCTCAATATTACTATATATATATTTGTTATTAGAAAGTTTAAATCAATGTAAATAAGATTTGATATATTTATAATCTAATTTGAATTGAAAATATGCACTAGCAGTGTTTCGTTTGGTTTCGCTTAATAACTTGATTTTCGATCCTATTTTTTATGGAAATAGTTTTGAATAGATCAAAGGGGATTGATTTGATTTGAGTTTATATTAATTGAGAATAGAAAGTTATTAATCTGAATCATATTCTTTGATTATTATATCTAAAAGTCTAAAACTTATTTTATTTGAGATAGAATATATTATAATTACTTCTTTTGCTAATTTATCTGTTAGTTCATTTTCTTTTACTAAAATATATCCTAAAACCCAATTTAGAAATACTTTAGCTCCTTTTGCTTTGATGATTTCCGCTGCTTTGATTGCTCGAATCTGATAAACCTGTCCAGAATGGTCTGATGGTGTTTTTAAGCGATATAGACTAGCTTGGTTGTTCGAATATATCTTGAATTTGTTGCCAATATAGGCAATTGTGCTAGTATATTCAATAGTTTTAGTAATCCTGTAAAGCTCTCCATTATATACTAGTTGATTGCTACCAATATTCAATTGTTGTTGATATGAAATTCGATTATTTAATTGTATTGTGATTATACCTATACCTATACCTATTCCTTTTTTAATAGAAAAAGTATTAGTATAAATATAGATAATATCTTTATCTCTATGATTGAAAACAATATTGTGAAGAATAGCAATATCTTCTTTTGATAAATTGCTAATATTAATTCTAAAAGGAATTTCCTTTTTCCATAAGGGGAAGTTAAAGTGAATAATCTTTTCAAATGAAATAGGATTGAGATCCTGATTTATTGATCCTCTAATTCTATTAAGTTGGATTGATTTATATCGTTTTCTTTAAGGAATAAGAATTACTTCCAAATCGGTTTGATATTAAGCTGATATTTCTTTTTCGATATTGATTGAATAGTTTAACAAGAGTTTAGCTAAACGAAACACATATTATCTAACATTTGAATCTAATCGAATTTTTGGGGGCTTTAGGCCTACTTTTATTTCCATTAAAAGGATTGGGGCTGTTTTGAAGATTTCTAATATCTTTCGAAAAGCTAGGTTTTGAAGTGATTGTATTATATTCTTGAAATGAGTTTAACCTTTCCATTAAATTATTGATCCGTAATCAGCTATACTGGTTATATATACTATATAATTGTTTAAGGACTTTAGGATTAAGGCCCTTTTTAGTATTAACTAATCAAACTATTTAATGGAAGGTATCTTTTACTTGTGTGATTCGAATATTAATATATTAATCGAATTTGAGGTTTAGGTTGAACTATATTCCTAGCCATCTAATAAGAGATTAGAGTATAATTATTTCCGAATTGGGTAGTATGATTAGATATTTTTTTGTTAATTTGAATAATAAAAAGTATATTAGTTCTGTTTTTATCAAATCGAATTGAATTATATTTCTAGAACTGAGTTTATAGATTTGTTTTGTAATTTTCTCTAGGGTTTTGATATTCTTTTTCTATATAGATAAATGTATGATTAAAGCAATATTATTTATATAGAAAAGAAACTTAATTGAATTGGGTAAAAAGAGCTCCCTAATATATATAAGGAAGAGAATTGGAGAAATCGGGCTATCTTATAGTATTCTGATCGAAATTGGTTTGAAAGATTTGATTTGATTATTAAAAAATAGTTTCAATTATTTTTGTTGAAGAAATAAGATTATCCAGGCTATCAGATTTGTGGGCAGTTTTAGTTTTTTATAAATATCTAATAGTCGATTTCTCGAAACATAATCAAATACTCCCTTTATATCTATAAATAATATTAAGATCTTTTTACTAACTTACTTATTTCTTCTAATTTCTGTAGTTAGTAAAAGTACAGCATCGATTACTGATTTCTTTTAACATCCTCCTATTTGACTTTTGTAAAGGAAATAAATTGTTTTCGCTAAATATCCTAATTGTTAAATTAAAATCCTTTTACTTATTTTATCTAGGTAATTTAAGAATATAATTACTCTATATGCTTTTGGAAAGGAATAATCTGATTTGGAAGCTTTCTTTAAAATAGCTTCTGTGGTTTGTTTCTAACATTTCGGATGATATTCTAGATTAATAAGTTTACTAAAGAGAATAAAAAAGGTTTGTAGAATTGCTTTATAAGCCTTTATAATAATCTCTTGAGTGATTTTATTTAGGCCAAGGGTTTTTTCTTAGATTTTGACTAAACAAGTATTGCTTAATTCGATTTGAGTAAGATTAGATTATTTTTATTGCTTGGATTATTTATACCTTTCCCATTGTGGTTTTGGGGTAATAGAAAGGGGTGGAAATAGAGTTGATCTGAAAGTAAAGCATTTTCTTTCGAAAAAGCTTTCTATTACACTATCCGATATCCTTTAATCTTGAAAATCTTTAGTATAGGCTATTGCTTTGAAAATTGTCTTTATATTCTCCTTTTCTAAAAACTTATTCCAATAATCTTTTTTTACTATTTTAATAGCTTGAAAGTACTTGTTTCTAGCGATTCGATATCCTTTCTTAGAGCTATAATTCTCTAGATCTGATTCAATTCTTTGCTTTATTTTTTTTAGCTCTTTTTAGAGATCTTTCAATTCAGATATCCATTATGGTTTGATCCTTTTGATTGAAATAATTTTAGATATATATTTTTCTATTGCTTTTTGAATAATTCTAGTAAGTTTGCTTATTATTTGATTTAGAATTAGATAATGATTGTCTTTATTTTTCAAAAGGTTTAAGGAATTCTTTTTGGTTAGAAGGATTAATTCTAAATTCAACAGAATAGGGGAATATAAGGATTCCGATTTAAGTATTGATTCGAACTTTTCCTAATTTGCTAGTTTAGTATTGTATTTAGCTATCGATCCAGTATTAGAAGTACTTAGATCTTCTTTTCCTTTTAATTCGAATAGTATTTCTGTATAATCAAATTCTATATCTGAAAGCGTTTACCAATTATAAATTTGAGAAGAGATTCCCTTTGATACTAGCATTAGATCAAAAACACTTGGATTAAGGAGATTAGTTCAATAGAAAATACTGATTCCGGGTTTATTTAAAAGAATAAGATTTTGATTTTCAAACCATTCAGCTAATTAATCAACGTTTTTGTTTTTCTTTGAAAAGGATCCCATTATAGGTGATGGGCATTAAAGTTATTTAAAAGGATAGTTTTTTGTATAATAGATATATTATACAAGCACCTTTCAATTATGAAACCTTTCTTTTTAGCTTAATCAGCTTCGTTATATATATTGATGATTTGAAAGGTTTTGTTTCTATTTTGATAATTGAAAATCTGTATATCAAAATCTATTGGAGAATCGGAAGCTAGATTGATTATAGCTTGAAGAGTTTTTGATATATATAATAATATATATAGTTGGTAATTAGAATTGAGTCTTGATAATGTTTGTATGAAATTGGAGTGTATAATAGATCTTGAATTTGAGTAATCGATTCCATTTTTAATAATTTAAGGTTCTTGAATTATAATAAAATCGATATTAAGTTCTATTACAAATTATAGAACATTCTCTATAGCTTGTAAACTCTGATTGAGATTTATTTAAAGGATTCGAATATTAGTGTGACTCATTAATGAGTAGTATTCGATTTTTATTAAATAGTCTAATAGATTTCGCATGTTTTCGAATTTGCTATATGATTCCCTTGGCAATTCGAGTATTTTACTTCTAAGTATTGATAGAACTTTCCTTTGATATTATATACTATATATAAGTGTATTGATATAATATACTTACCTCTATATAATCTATAGAAAGGGTTCCTTTTATAATAAATATCCTAATACCCAAATCCTTGATATTTCTGATATTGTATAATTGATTTTGATTTGTAGAATTGTTCTACTCTTATATTACTTCCAGCAATATATAATCGCTTTCGAATAACTAATTCTGTTTTTTGATTTTATAGCAAAGCAATAACAATAGTACCCTCTTATTAATAGGCTTTTCTGGAAACGGATATAAGCCAAAAGAGGGTTCTTATAGGCTTGAAGTCTGAATTGAAGGTTTTGATTTCATTAAATATAAGATCCATTTCTTTTGTGTCTGAGAATTCTTTAATTGGGATTTGTAAATAATGACTTTATACCATTCTTAATCCTTTTGGATTCTTTCGAATTTGATAATATTACTCCAAATCGCTTTCTTCTCTAATAAGAATTATAATATAAAAGAATCATTTGTTGTGATAATGATATTATTATTGAAGGATATAATTGCTACTGCAATGACTGGCTCTTTGATTCCGATTTTTTTGAAAGGCTTCATTTATTTTGTTTCGGATAATTAGAGGGGAAAAGGAGATAGGATTTGGAAAATCTAGCTTGATTAAGATAATTCGTTTTTGGATAAGATTAGATTTCTTTTCTATATTAGTAGATATAATGTTTTTTCTTTTGGGGACTAAATTCCATTCTTCTTTTTTTTGAAATATCAGTGTATATTGATTTCAATATAGTAATAATAGCAATAATGAACGGAAGAGGTTTAGCTAATACTTTCGCTTGTGATTCGATTTTACGTATAGCGGTTTCCAAATAGGTGATTTGAAAGATAATAATATTCGAAGCTGTAGTAAGCTTCCCCTTTTCAATATATTCTCTAAAGATCTCTAGGAAATCTAAAAGCTTGGATTGTTCTTCGCGTGATTAGAAAAAAGAGGAAGCTAGTATTATAAGATCTCTAGCTTTCAAAATAGCTTCCTTGGATATGTTTGGGTTATTTTGGATTCTAGATTGTTTGTTCTAATTGCTAAGAGGTATTGTAGGGCCCCGTTTCTTATTCTGATTGAATATATAGGTAGTATTGATTGTATTTTGAGTAATAAAGGGATCACTAAGTAGATTGAATTCTTCAAATCTTTTTCCAGAACTGGCTGGCTGGTTGATTGATAGGATAGGGCTAGAGATTTCGAATTGAGGGTTTTCAGAAGGCAGGGGAGGGCTTGAAGATATTGGGATACCTAGGACAACAGTAGGATAAGTGTTTGGTATAATGAAGGCTTCAGAAGGAGCCTCCATCATAATTATATCCCTAAATGTTGATAGATTGTTAAGAGAGCTTATATTGAGAATCTAGTTCTTATTCTGGTAATTCGGAGTGAGAAAATTTTATGCGAATTTTCGTGTATGTTTCGTGTTCGGAGCGCCGACAACAATAGCACAACAACTACTGGTCAGAATTATTGGGGAGCAATTGCAATCAATTTAGTTTAATAACTATAATCTAAATCAATCGCGAACGGGTTGTATTTCGAAGAAAAAGTTTCCTTCGAAATTTGTTGTGTGAGGGTTGGCCTATAGTGCTCTTACGATTTATTGATTTATTCCTAACTGGAAGATATATGTGTGTAAGGCTTGAGGGGATCACAACACAGGATTTCCTGGTTATATATGGTACCCCCCAGTGTTGGTATCAATTTGGTGTTGATTAAAGTGTAAAGTACTTCATTCTTATCAATATGATTGATTATATTATTCGTCTTGATCATTATTAACTATAGGAAGCTAGTACTTGATATAGTAGAAGTGCTAGCGCTAGTGCATACGCTAGTACATACGCTAGTGCAATACAGTGCCCTCTTAGATCACATGATCGATATCCCGACACTGGCAACTCTTAAGTTGAATGGATCATGTGCTTTAAGCCTAAACCCATTATTCAATCTTAAGCACAGTGTTCTACTCCTACTCCCTTAGCTCCCCTTCCACTATTCTCTTTCCACCCAATGCGTCACTTTAATAACTATTTTATTAGTATCAATCAAGTCTTTTAAAGCTTGACATACACCGTTTTTAGTCATGGCGTCCGCAGGATTCGATTTCCCGTCAATCCATTTAATCTCCGTGATCTCCCTATTTTCGTAGCATTGTCATAAAGCTATAATATCGATCAGGAATCGTTTTTTCCGCGCTTGTACCGAGCTTAGTTAATAGGTCATATAGTGACTTAGAATCCGTACAAAGCATGAATGGTATTTGCTTTTTAGGTTTGAGAATAGCATTGATAGTACCCTTAATAGCAGCTCCGATATCAAAACCTAGAACTAGTGCATATAGCTCAGAAGCTAGTACACTCCTAGTGATTCTCTTGCATTTGACCGACGTCCAGTGGATGATATTAGCATTGCTGTGCTTGTTTACAAGACATATAATATAGCCGATTTGCGATGATAGATTAGTATTGTTAGCAAAGGATACATCGATAAAAACAACTAATTCGATAGAATCCATGTCGAGAGATATAAAGGTTAATCCTCTTCTTGGGTTGTCCATCTGCCATTTGATGACCTTATTGAGCTTAATAGCATCTTCTTCCTTCGGATCTACTACCTGAGCAGCAACTGAAAGATGATATGATGCCTTTGGTTGACATACTATTGCGATATACGCACCTCTCGCGCGTTGAACAACATATTGGTTCTTCGAAGTGACATTCTTTCGAATCTTTCCCCTTGTTCCCCACATATCAATGCTCCTTAGCATAACTATTCGGAGATTATCACATTATTTCTCCTAATTCAGATAGATTCTATCACCTTTAAGAGTGATTAAATTACCATTAAACTTAAGTGGATGATTTTCGATGAGTTGCTTTCTGTTTTTAACCATAAATCCGGCTTTCTCTAATTACTCTTATTCTAATTGTGCAAATCTTTCGTCTACAACTATAAGAGTATTATCGGTTTGTAGTTCTACGATGCCGATGCTGTTATTGGAGTAAAGTAAACAGGGATCGTATGTAGATTGTGTCATATTTAGCCTATCCCTATGGTGATTGTGGTAGGTTCCAAACCAGTGATTTCCTGCTTTTGGTACACCATATAAGAGCTTTATAACGTATAGCACATATTCGAAATCAAGTCCGACCTCTTCTAATACTTCCATATAAATAGATCTATTCAAAGTCGTAATTGATTGGGTATATGCCTGTGTAATGTCCCGTAAATAGATCTGAATATACTTGTTTGACGCTCGCAAAATAACAGCAAGTGCAAGTATAATACACTGGCTAACACGTTGAATAGTCGGTGATTACATCAAAACAATGGTTTTGCCTGCATCTTAGTATACCTGAACCACTAATTGTGATTTCGTGTATACTTTATCAATGCCTTCTTCTTTTATTTCATCAACAAATCGTAATTTAAATAGTCGTATTCCAAGTAATATACTAGCTTTTGAAACGATTTTAAAGACTCCATTTTCCATTAATCCATCAACTTCCTTGTATCGTAATTCCTTATATCGTATAAATATATCATCTTGCAAGAATACAGTTAATTACAGTGGTAATAGCTTAATGTCGATATCCGTCAAATTGACCATATTAGTCAAGTTGCTTCTCATGCAACAACGTAGTTACATATCTGGTTATACCACTGGCAGTAATGTTTGCAGTCGTAGTATCTCCATTCGTAATGTATCAACTACTATAGTATCACCATCGTCGTCATTATTCATATCATTACTGTTATTCGATTCGATTTCTTCAAACTCTTTATAAAAAGGTCATATAGATATAAATCGAAATTTAATCAGTCCACTGATGAGTTTCACTTCACATATTTCCCCATCCATTCCAATCAAAGCGTATAATCCAATCCACTTGCCTAACATATTGCCACCTTTTCCTTCTCTTTATACTAAAACTTGTGAATTAAGCGGTAGAGTAAGGACTAATATTGTGAATAGTCCATTCCTTAGTCTGAGCGCTTCTGTGACCTGTCTCTTAGCTTATATATAATATACTTCTACTATAGTTTTCTTCATAGCTTTCGCACGTTGAATGATTATCGGGGTTAATGAATTAATATCACTTAATCTAGGGTATATCCCATAAACTAGTAGTATGGGAACAAGCCCATTCGGTCCGGCTATATCATTCACAGCTTTCACTGCCATTTGCAGGATTATTACTTTCATCAAATTGTCATCTTCAAGCTTTTTAGTCAAGATCTCGTATGTATGGTATAGAGAATAATAATATCTCTCCACTATACCTACAGAATTGTATACTTCAACTAATACACTCTTAATGATGATTGATATAGATTTTGCATTCTGAACAAACTCTTTACTCACAAAATTCTTTCCTGCATCATAAATAATGTAATCTGATAATCCCACATATACATTAATCTAGCACTCTCGAAAAGTATCGAATATATACTTAGCTGAAACGTTTTCAAGAAACCGAACTGCTTAATAGCATATTGCCTTATCGACAATATACAGAACTAATTCACCTGCAATATACATAACATCGATGTATATAGCATAGTTAAATTTAATATCCTCTGGTAAAATAAACCTGAAACGTCCAGGTGATTTACTATACATTTGATAATACTTGTAATATTTGATGAAATGTTTTATAGTATCATTACTTTTGTCATAACCTGCACATTATAGTACACTATAAAAGCATTATACAAATAAATGGCCAAATTATTGATATAAACGCTATAGCTCAGTAATCATTAAATAACAATCATTCTAACAAATAAACTCTTGAATAAACTAATCCATATTCACCTTCCATATCAAAAATACATGTCCGTGTTTCCTAATGATAAAATATTGACCAGTTGGATTGATGAATTTGTTGGTGATATTGTTATAGAATACTTTAAGCCAATCCATATCCTCAAATTCCAATAAAAATAGAATATCGACATCCACAATATAAAAAACAATACATCCAAATAATACATCAACACGAAATGAACCTATTAACATCACAATCCCTTTTCCAAAACATACATTCACCACTCCCACTGTTTATAAATCATACATCACTAGGCATACCTGTTGCTATATATGATATTGTCTAATCCCAACTGTAGATTTACCTGCACAAACTGTATCGATACATATACCGAAGAACTCCTTGCTTGTATAACTTGCATAAAAGACGTTTATTGTACTTTCTGCCAATAGAGTAGCTTCAATAGGGTTTTTAATCAATGTATACAATATCGTATTGACTAACAACTAATTGAATATCTCTTGGTCATTCATAGATTTTGAACTAACGAAAAATACTTCTTCTTCAGCATCATTAATATTAAGATCTGTAAAGAACTGTTCTATTTCGGTTTCTAAATCAGATTTTGTATTAATAGCTTCTTCTTTGTATTCGATTAATTATTGGTTGTAGTGCTTATTAAACGCATTATTACTACCATCCTTGATCTTTTCCTGATATTCACATCGATTTTTATTCTATTCCTTTGGGAATGCTTTGTTAATCGATATCTCTTTTTTTTGTATATCCAGCAACGATTTTGTTGATTTGAAGAATTAGATTATTATCGAAATCTATTAGTATTGCTCTTGAAGCTGTTGTTTTTTGAAATTACCGCTTCTGAAACCTTTAGAATCACCTGAATTATTCCGGTTATTATTACTACAGAATCTTCTATCAATAAATAGTACTATATCTTCTTCCTTATACAATCTCTTTTATGTATTAATAAATTGTTACAATTGATTAATTAAACCAAACACCTCCTTTTTGGGATTGAAACAAACTAAATTACATGTTTCAACATCTTCATATACTAATATAAGCTTATTATATAAATGTAACGTTTGTTGTATAACAGAATCAAATCGATACTGTAGTATGTGTAGCTGCTTAATCATGATAATAAGATACTCACTAAGTGGCTTGTTTTTATACTCTTTTTTAATTGATTGAGAATAATACTGTTCCATTTAGACAGTATATTGTGTTGATACTCTTCTCCCTCAAAGTTACTTTGTATATAAGTGTAAAGCTCTCTGAATATAGGTGGTAGTACTTCGTAATTAGCATAAAAGAATTCGAGCGCACTGTCTTTTAGTATAATTGAAAATGCCTTATATTGCATATCCATAAGCACCTCCGCACATCATAAGATTTCGTAGAATATCGAGAGTTTGAAGTCGAAATTATCGTTATCCCCGTTATATTTCTTCTCATTGGTGTAGAATTTCGATAAACTAACAAGAAATTGCATATTAGAATATATCAATAGTTTCTTATCCCTATCGTGTCGACCTCTATTGTTCTTCCTATCACTATTACTATCATCATTATTATTAGAATCTCCTCCTTCATTACCCTTTTTATTATCTTTTCGATTATCTTTGTTGTATTCGAAGTTGTTATCAATGAATTTGTTGATTATTCCGAATCTAAACTTAGATTCTTTAAGATTACGATTTTTTAGAACTTTTTGAATTTGGTCTTTCGTCCACACATCTGTAATAAACCTACATGATTAGTCGTATAAAGCTATAGATGCTTTAACACCTAATTTCAGCATCCATACCCCTCGGGCACATAATACCATACATAGTTTTTATACATCTAACTAATGGATCTTTGCGAATTGCTTATTTGTGAATATGCTGAAGTCATTATAAAAGACCTTGGCTAGTTCGTTGTTATTGATATCCTTATAGTTGTATTGCTTGCACTTGAATTTGATGTATTTGATGAACTCCTTAGAATCAAAATCAACAATTCCACCATCAGCCTATTATTCCTTTAATAGGTTAATCATTTTTTGTAGTGCTCCTCTTCCTTTTCCGTATATAATTCCTTGCTGATAACTTTAGAGGTGATTGGAGTATTGTCGCTGTCCGATATGATAAGGTGTGTATAAAGGTATTTCGAAGATTGTAGGTATTTCGAAGGTTATAAATAGGTTATAGGTATAAGAGGTATAAGAGAGTATATGAAAGGTATTTAGATAAAGGGTTTATTTTGTACAATGTGTAATACAAAGGTGAATGCGTGATGGATACAAAATCGATTTGTTACATTTGATCAATCGATTCTTTTGAATATGTTTTTCTGATACAATTATTCAAAGTATATTCTTTAGTATAACAAAAGAGAAAGTGTATTGTACCCAGTACAATGATATCTTTCTTTGTAGTCTCTTCAGAATTTCTATCAATTCTGAATACTATTTTTAAACACCTAGTGCTTTTTAGTAGAATCTAAGGCCCTAATTTGTGATATTACTAATTAGTGTTGATATCAATTTAGTATTGATTAAAGTATAAGTACTTCATTCTTATTAATATAATTGATTGTATTATTCATCTTGATCATTATTAACTATGGGAAGCTAGTACTTGATATAGTAGAAGTGCTAGCGCTAGTGTATACGCTAGTACATACGCTAGTGCAATACAGTGCCCTCTTAGATCACATGATCGATATCCCGACACCCAGGGATCGCTATTCTCTTTTATCCTATACACCCTCTATCTTACTAAGCTTCTCAATCAAGATAAAGCATAGCGTTTCGGATATGCTAACGATATAGCTATATACTATATATCTAAGAATCTATCTACGAATACATATATGCTCTGCTGAACCGTTCGATGCATCCTACAATGAGGAGATCAGAATAAAGTCTTTTTCGCTCCGAAAAAGTTTGAGCTACTTTATATATCGAGAAAGCATAAAATTGCAAACCCAGCTATAAAGATAAATCAAGACCTAGTCATTACACCAACCCCTTTAAAGCTTACTAACAAAGTATAATCGATCTTACATTAGCTTGGCATCTTTTTTGATTAACGCCTAACATTCCTACAACATATCAAAACATGCACCACGAAAGCTATGCGTATTACATTCTATATCCGATTAATAGCTTATACAGCTTACGGACTATCTGCAGTCTGCTTGCGAAAAGCGATTATTACCTATATACTCCCTATCGCTCTCTTTGGCTTCGAAATATGATTTAATGGGCTATACAAACAATACCCAAATGCAGACCATATTCCAGTCGGCATCGGGATTAAGAAATATATTGATTTAATCAACAAGACGATTCATAGTGCAGCACAGGGAGTTTTACCTATCTACAAAACAATTCTGACGATCGCACTCCTTATAAAAGCTAATCTCCCAATTGGAATTATTATACTAAAGTAAGCCAGACTGAGATTCGCATTTCAGCTTCAGATAGTAGATACACAATATCTACTTATAAACTGATTAAAACTATACATTAGGAAGAGAGAACGAGATATAGATACTCTGAAAGATTCCAATACAAAACTATAAAGAATAGGATAAGCGATCTCTGTTATCGAATGCCTCAAACTCTTACAGCCTCACTTTTCTTCCGAATATCACATTGATCTAACAAATGGTATGGATAAAGAGGATATTGTAAAAATATTCAAGAAATGATGGGACTTAATCTTTCAAAAAGATTATTCTATATTTTCAAATAGATCTGAATAATATAACAAACATGATTATTATATAGGATATAGCTTTATAATCTATTGCAATAAGTAATAAATCGATATTAGCTATAGCTATATACACAAACAATTGTATGTTTTTGATATTAAAGCGATTGGCATATAGCGAGAACTAGAATATCTCCTGAACATTATTAATTACTTCTATTAGGAATAAATATGATTATATATTGATAGTATCTTAGTAATTTGGGGAATATAAGGAAGTATTGTTGTTTTCTTTAATAGATATATCACAAATGCTATCAAGCAATATAATACTACAAGATTATAATCAAATGGTTTTCTAGACATACTGAGATTAAGGACAACAAGGCAACCAATTGCTTCGCTGATTAGGGCACGGCTGGGTTGCTTGACTCTGGCTTATTCTGTTTCCTTACAATTAGCAGCTCCTGCTTTATCCTATATATTAAATATCGATACTCCAAGAACAGATAGTGAAAGGAAAAAAGGGGCCTGATTTCCGAAATATATAATATATAGAAACCGGTATATAATACCTCGGAGTCAGAAAGCCTTAAGCTTTTTTACAAAATACTATACAGACTTATAGCAATGCGGACCAGATACGATAACTTTACAGCCTATCATATCAGATTCAATTACAAAAATAGTATAAACACCTATACATATAGAATTGAAAAAGCCCACTATATTTCTTTCAATGTTCAATCAATAATCGGATACACAGCGACTAGCCGCTTGCACCAAATCGACTTCGATCCGAATGGGATGTGATAGCATATGTCAACCGCGTTCTGTAAATACAATATAGCTTTACTGACCTTCTCGCTAGATCCAGATTCTATATTAGGATATGCTTAAACTATACGAAATTATATAAATTCCAATCTGCTCCAATACCCCAAGAATAAACTCTCCACTCCAATCAACCTAAGATTCGTACCAAACAACTATAAACACTCCAAACACTCTTCCAATCGATAGCGATCAACCTGATTATTTGCCGATACCCGAATGGTATACGAAACAAGGCTCTTTGAAACAGGACCACAAACCCTTAGACAGAATAGCTGCAGGATCGTTATGAGCGGTATTGAGCGGGGAAATACCAGAGGTAACAAGCCCCTGATTAGCTAACATTACATTACTATAAGCGGCTGGAACGCTAGCGGCCCGTAGGCCCGCTCCTTAGTACGTCTAGAATACCCCTTGGGAGGTCAGATAATAGATGTTAATCACTATAAATAAATAAATAAATATCAGACTATTACTACTAATCTATTTAAATAATACTATCAATACTCTAAAGAAATTAATTAATATCTTTATCTAATTAAATTAGAATTATATTATACAAATCTTGATTTCCTCTATCTTTAGATATTTTTCTTATTGAGATTATAATAATATTAATAATAGCTTGAATAATAATAATTGATAAATTACTTTAAATAAAAGAATAAAAAGAATTATTATAAACAAATATTAATAATAAATCAATTAGATATAATATAATATAAAGACTTTTTATTAATTTCTTTAAATTATGAAAATTCTATAATTTATAATTGTATATGAACTAGTATCAGCCTGAATTAGGTTTGTAGAATCTATTTATATGTCCTTATCAACTCTTATATAGATTTGATCATGACATTCATTATAATTATGTTTTTGAGTATTAATAGATTATTAAAATGATTCATATTATATATTCGAATAGTTCAAAATAAAAAATTTGTACGAATTTTCGTATGATTTTCGTATTTAAAGTATTAATATTAATATTGCAATAAATATTAATCAGAATCACTTAAAAATAATTATAATTAATTTGGTTCAACAGCTATAATTTAGATTGATTGAGAAAGGGATGTATTTCGAAGAAAAAGTTTCCTTTGAAATTTGTTGTGTGAAAAAAATCCTAAGAATAATAGTTAGGGCTGGGAAATGTATTGTTAGATGTGAGTGTGTGGGTTGTGCGAGAGAAGATGTTGGTTAGTATTGTTAATGGAGAGTATGTTGAATCTGCAGAAGAGATCAGGGTGGCGTACGAACATTAGCAAGTATCACTGTCGGTTTTTGCTATAACTTTTGTGAATTCAGACAAGAAAATTAAAAAGAGTCAAGACATTTTCTTATCAAAATCTGGGGCATCACTCTATATCGTAGACGTAGATGTACACTAAGGGGTGGATCAAATGTGGTTTTTATTGGCATGCGAACGGCCTGTTTCCATCGGAACTTAAGAATCTATTTTATTCTCCGTTTCATTGTGGTAGCAGCTTTTGGGGTGGATGTGATTGTCACTCTCCCTTAGGGAATTAGAAAGGTAATCGACGGAAAATCGGAGTCCGAGCTAACTCCATACGACCCCACTCTTTTCTTCCACTCGAATATCTGTCCTGTCGCACAACTGATAATGCCTATACTCCGTAGGATACAGTCACAGTGTACATATAGGGGTATCTAGTCTTTAGTCAGTGTAGAATCCTTGTCATAATAGGACCCGTATAAGATCTTTGTTATACAATTTAAGCGTGTGAATATTAATGACTAAGCACGAGATTCCTCTTCTGATTGAACCCTTCGTAAATTTTCCTCCTCGCATTGGATTGGATTGGATCCTCAAGATTTTACTTTTCGTTGACGAGTTTCGACGGGAAAACGAATTACGAGATGCATGAAGTCAAGGATCGGTGATAAGTTGGTGCGCGCGATATCTCAGTTTACGCGAGATATTTTCACAAACGCGAAGTTATGGTAATAGGAGAGAAATGAACCAAAATTCTTGTACACTGCTTGTGTATAAAGAGGAGGTCCTCAACGCCACATATGATACCAAAAAGCAGTGGCAATCTTCTCTCTTGCTCTAACTTATTCCAACATGGCCTTCTTCACCTGGTCTCAATTTTTCGAGACTGTACGAACAGGCTTTCCCATTATCTGCCTTGCGTTTTTTGTCAGAGTATGTGCTATACTCGAGATATCAGTGTTCACGAACTAACCTGCCCTAGGTTTTTTATCAAGCATACCTCACACCTCGTCGCAAGATTCCCGGCCCGTGGTATTCACGACTCACTCATCTTGTCCTTAAATACCATACAATCACTGGTAATCGCCTCCATTATGTTCATTCTCTCCATCAAAAATACGGTCATATAGTCCTCGTCGCTCCAGACGAAGTATCATGTTCTTCACTCACTTCTTACAAAACAATCCACCGCATCTCCAAGCCCTTCCTCAAATCTGTTTGGTATCGCAACTTTACGGCTGCACTGCCAAATCTTTTTAGTATGATCAATCCAAAAGACCATGCTGCCCGTCGCAAATTGCTTGCGCATGCTTTCAGTAAGAGCTCTTTGAAAGTAAATTGGGAGAGTGAGGTTAGGAAGAAGACAAATCTGGCAGTGAATAAAATCAAAAGAGATGCTCTGGCAGGTGAAGTAGATATTATGAAATTTTTTATGTTTATGGCTACAGATGTCGTGGGACATCTCTGTTTTGGAGAGAGTTTCAACATGTTGGAAAGTGAACAGGTAAGTTCTTCTCTTTCTGCCTGCCGCATGCTTAATTGTTCATTTCAACTCCAGAAAAACCAATACATCCAGGATCTCCAACGCGTGATGATGGTCAGCGGCATTAGAGCTGAGTTTCCGACGATTTCTAGGATTGGCGAGATGTCAGGTCTTTCATTCTTCAAGTCTCCCAAAGAGCGATTAGATGAGTATGCATCATTAGCAGTCAAGAATGCAAGGTCACAGAGTGATGCTACTTCTAACATATTCCGCAAAATACTCTCCGAATCGAAATCGGATAGCATAGAGGGATCACTTTCGGATTTAGATATTCGGGAGGAGGCTACAGGATTTATCATCGCTGGCACTGATACGACTACTATGACACTTACATTTTTGGTATATCATATCTTGAGAAATCAAAAATTGCAGAGACAATTAGAAGACGAGGTTGACACTTTACCTAATGATTTTGAAGCCAAGGATGTTGAAGGATTACAGTTGTTAAATGCGGTTATTCAAGAAGGACTGAGGTTATGGGGAGCGGGATCAGGGAGTCTCCCTAGAACTGTTCCTCAAGAAGGCGTTGAGCTCGATGGATATTTTCTCCCTGGATCTATGACAGTTTCCACGCAAACTTACACAATTCACCGCGATCCGGAAATCTTTCCAGAGCCTGACAGGTAGTTATCCCTGCGTTTATCCGATTTCTACTCACGTCTTATCCACTCCCTCCCATAATACTCACTACTCCGAGCTGTAGTCAGCTTCCAAGGCCAGATTTTCAGACTGAAAGCCTTGAATTGTTGGACTACAACCCAGAATATTGAAAACTACCTATATTCCATTCTTTCCACAAAAAATATATAACTGACTGATGGCATGTCTCTCATAGCTTTGACCCCCAACGCTGGCTCGGTCCCAAATCAGATGATTTTAAAGCGGCAAATAATCCATTCGGTGCTGGAACGCGAACATGTGTTGGTATGCATTTGGCAAACATGGAAATATACTTAATCCTCGCTTTACTTTTCAGGGAGTGCAAAGGAATTAGAATCGCCTCGATCCAAGATGATGAGGGAATGGAGATTGAGAATTACTTTGTGATTGGACCTAAGGGACATAAATGTCTTGTTACGATGCGAGAAGGATTTTAGAAAGTGGATCAGAAGGTATATTTTGGAGAGAAAGCTGTACTTGTATTTGGCTATTGTTCTACTCATATTTTATAGACTTGAATACCTTATTTGTTGATTTATCCCCATTAAATTCTTAAATATAGAATCTGAAATCATTTTAAGCCGCTTGGTAGGATAAGGAATGTGTAGAGGGATAGAACTGAGGCATTTGATAAACCATAAAAATGACCTATTCAGATAGTATTAGGGAGCCTCCGATGCGTTCAAACTTGGCCCCGATATACTTATAAGAAGATTGACCTGGACGTAAGAGCTAATCGACATGACATACCAAATCTGCACTTGAAGTTTTTATAACGAGCAATCATATATAAGCCTAACTTAAAGATGGTTCTATCCTATTACTTATGCGATACCAAGTGTTTTTACAGATATCACATGTATATATGTAGTAGAAGATTGATACCATAGACCATAAAGACAAAAAGAAAGTCAATAAATTTAATATGATATATATAATGTTATTTTCCCAACTATTATTCCGAGGATTTTGGATTCGTAGAAGCTAACAAAGTAAATATATACTCTATTACATAATCATATATTCCTATAAGCAGGCTATTTTTATATTTGCAGATTTATAAAACTCCTTCTGATTGGTTATAAATAATGTGTGAAACTTTTAATTGGTTGAAGCTTAGTTGTTTCGGCCGGGTAAGGGGGAACTTAGTTTTTCCGGTTAGATGGAAAAGGAAAACTAGAAAGAAAGCTTACGAAAATCTATAAAACTATTTCAATCCAATATACAACCTCAAAAGAAAAGGAAATTCGATTAGAAAAGAAGTAATTAAATTAAAGCGATTGAAAGTTTTCGAATACTATTATTAGTTCTAGATTAGGCCCTATAATAATAATAAAATCAATTAACTAAATTGAAAGAATTAATAGAAATACATTTAAAGACGCATTTGAAGATACATTTATAAGCAGTGCCTGAAGTACAATTGCCTTAGACGTTTTTCGATATTAGAATCTATACTACTATTCTACTATGAGATACGATGACTCTCACCTGTATGTGGTATATCCTACAAACCTTCGATTATGCGATCGGAGAGCTAAGTAGAGTTAGCTGGAGCTGGGTGGTGATTGTACACTAATCGGAGGCTATATTGAAAGCGAAGATATATACAATTGATTATTAGAGAGTGATTATAAAAATACTTGAAATAAAGGATTATTAGCAAAACGGAAATGAAAATTATTTGATAGTAGAAAGAAAATAAGAATGGGATTAATACAGAACCATATCTTTACGAATCTATATAAAGAATAGAGTAGGATACAATGACTCTCACCTATATATAGTATATCCTACAAACCTTCGATCATACGATGGTCTCACTATCGCTTGGGCGAATGTAGGCTGGGGACACGCGAATTATATCACACTATTATAGCTAGTAGTTGAAGCTTAGCTGGATATAATCTATTTACAGAAGCCAAGATTATACTGGAATTCAACCACACAAAATTACAATACATATAATCAATATTAGCTAATCGATAATTAGAATCTCTAGAAAGACTTGAAAAAGAATAAATAAGGCCCTCGGGTTATGATATATATATAAAAAAATATGCATTTGAAAGTAGAGCAAATAAATCAATTCGAAAATAGAGATTTATTCTGGATATGAGTTAATAAATATTCGATCTTAAATGTTTATAGAGCTTTGTGTATTTTGGATATTATTAATTATATTACATATTTAATCCCAAATGAATATATAATTATAGAAAAGGACTTTAATATAAAGCACAAACTGTAGGAATTGGGGGTAATCGTAGTCAATCAAAAAGCGCAGCTCGCAATATAAGCAAATGAATAGGGTATGGAGTTTATAGATATCTTAAACATATCTACCCACGCAAAAGGGCATATACTAAACCTAACCTTCTTCAATATACTATTCGCTTACACAGAGGTGCTGGAAGGACTTTACTGTAGATCTGATTATATTATTTAGATTACCAATCTAGCGAACTACAAAACAATAGAGTGGGATCAGTACTATTACTAGATAAAGGAGGTGGATCTGCTGAGATTGGATGGACTAATGGCCAATTAGCTAGTCTATCTTAGTAATATAGATATTCAGATTACAATTAAGATTGAGATCTATATTAATAAATTTGCGAAAACATTAGACAAGTTGATTCAAGTAATTAGCAAAATTGATTAAAAGGCAGGGAAAACCTTGTTATAGTGGATGAATAAATATAGAAAAGTTTATTGAATATATATAGAAGTATAAAAGGGAATAGATTTAGAAAGGAAGACTTATACTATATACTTTTTACAAAAAGTAGTGTAACAAGCCAAGAGATTCTATTGGACTATATGTCTAGATAGGGTTAAGGATGATAAAGAATTTTATCGAATTATGGGATGGTATAAGTTAATCTCTGAAAGTAATGCGAAATCCTTTTTTCTAATAATTAATGAACAGGAAATCTGTAATACAAGAGAGAAAGCAAATACTCTATTTACAGCAATTCTGAATCGATTCAAGGCGGATGATAATCTTCTAAATGATTCATTACACAATCAAATACACAAAAGGACCTTTTTCTGGAAAAAAACGATTTCGGCTGAAGAGATAGAAAAGTACATTATAGGAGCCTTGTATACTATATCAAGAGTAAATCAAATTACTATATATCTTTTTAAGGTATACTAGCTGAGTATCAAATTACTAATCCAGGAGATATTTGCATTATACCTAACTCTAAACTATTACCCAGAAGAATAAAAGCTAATAGAAATAATAATGATTTTCAAGATAAGCAAGAAAAACAAAATGTCACTATGGTCATAACAACCAATAACCCTAATCTTCTATATCGGAAAGAGTCTCGAATAGTATATAGCCAATCAAATATCTTGAATAGTTTTGAGATATAAAGTAATTAGTCTATAATACTACAGAGTGTTTCTTAAAAGATTAGAAACAGATCTAATAGCTGCCTTTACTTATAATATGGAGCTTGTATTAGCAATTAATAATATAGTTTCGATTATTATTATAGATATACAGAAAGCTTTTGATACTCTCTTGAAATATTAACTCTTGAGCCGAATAATCAAACAAGGATAGCCAACTTCACTGCTCAAGCTGATAGACTTATTCCTTATAAATAGAAAAGTCAGAGTAAAATTCGAAAGTATTATAACTAAGGAATATCTAATAATATATAATATCCCTTAGGGGTTCCCATTATCATCTATACTCTATATACTCTATCTTACTAAGCTCTTTAATCGAAATATGACACACAACAAATTTCGAAGGAAACTTTTTTTTTGAAATACGATCTGTTCGTGATCGATTTAGATTATAGTTATTAAACCAAATTGATTGCAATTGCTCTCCAGTAATTCTGATCAGTAATTGTTGTGCTATTGTTGTCGGCGCTTCGAATACAAAATATACACGAAAATTCGTATAAAATTTTCTTACTCTGAATTACCAGAATAAGAACTAGATTCTCAATATGAGCTCTCTTAATAATCCATTAATACTTAGGGATACGATTATAATGAAGGCTTCTTCTGAAGCCTTTATTATATCAAACACTTATTCTATTATTGTCCTAAATACCCCAATATCTTCAAGCCCTCCTCTGCTTTCTGAAAACCCTCAATTCGAAATCTCTAGTTCTATTCTATTAACCAACCAGCCAGTCAATTCTGGAAGAAGATTTAAAGAATTCAATCTATTTAGTGATCTCTTTATTATTCAAGATATAATCAATACTATCTATATATTTAATCAGAATAAGAAACGGGGCCCTACAATATCTTTTAGCAATTAGAATAAATAATCTAGAATCCAAAACAATCCAAATATATTTAAAAAAGTTATTTTGAAAGCTAGAGACTTTATAGTGCTAGCTTCCTTTCTCTCTTAATTAGGTAAAGAATAATCTAAGCTTTTAGATTTTTTAGAAATCTTTAAAGAATATATTAAAAAGGGAAAGCTTATTACAATTTCAAATATTATTACCTCTCAAATCACCCATTTGGAAATCGCTATACACAAAATCGAATTACAAGCAAAAGCATTAGCTAAATCTCTTTCATCCACTATTGCTATTATTATTATATTAAAATCAATATATATTAATATTTCAAAAAAAGGAGAATGGAATTTAGTTCCTAAAGGGAAAAACATTATATCTACTAATATAAAAAAGAAATCTAATCTTATTCAAAAACAAATTATCTTAATCAAGCTAGATTTTCCAAATCCTATCTTCTTTTCCTCTCTAATTATTCGAAATAAAATAAATAAAGCCTTTCAAAAGATTGGAATTAAAGGGTTAGTTATTGTAGTAGTAATTATATTCTTTAATAATAATATTATTATTATAATAAATGATCTCTTTATATTACAATTCTTATTGGAGAAGAAAGCGATTTGGAGTAATATTATCAAATTCGAAAGAATTCAAAAGGATCAAGAATAATACAAAGTCATTATTCATAAAATCCCAATTAAAGAATTCTCAGGCACAAAAGGAATAAATCTTATATTTAACAAAATCAAAACCTTTAATTCAGACTTTAAGCTTATAGAAACCCCCTTTTGATTTACACCTGTTTCTAGAAAAGCCTATTAATGAGAGGATGCTATCGTTATTGCTTTTGCTACAAAATCAAAAGCAGAATTAACTATTCGAAAGCGATTATATATTGCTGGAAGTAATATAAGAGTAGAATAATTCTATGAATCAAAACTAATTATACAATATCAGAAATGTCAAGGATTTAAATATCAGAATGCTTATTGTAAAAGGAATCCTTTTTATAGATTATATGAAGGCAAGTATATTATATTAATATATTTGTATATGGTATATAATATTAGAAAAAAGTTCTATTAACACTTAGAAGTAAAATGCTTGAATTGCTAAGGGAATTATGTAGCAAATTTGAAAACATGCGAAATCTATTAGGTTATTTAATAAAAATCGAATATTATTTATTAATGAGTTACATTAATATTCGAATCCTTCAAATAAATCTCAATCGGAGTTTACAAGCTACAAAGAACGTTTTACAGCTTGTAATAGAACTTAATATCAACTTTATTATGATTCAAGAATCTTGGATTATTAAAAACAGAATCGATTATTCAAATTCAAGATCTATTATATATTCCAATTTCACACAAATATTATTAAGATTCAATTCTAATTATTGGCTATATACACTATTATATATATTAAAAACTCTTCAAGCTATAATCAATCTAGCTTCTGATTCTTTAATAGATTCTGATATACAGATTTTCAATTGTTAAAATAAAAACAAAACCTTTCAAATTATCAATATATACAACGAAGCTGATTAAGCTAAAAAAAAAGGTTTCATAATCGAAAGGTACTTGTATAATATATTTATCACACAAGAAACCATCCTTTTAGACAATTTCAATGCCTATCACTTATAGTGGGATCCTTTTTCGAAGAAAAACGGAAACACTGATTAATTAGCTGAATAGTTTGAAGATCAGAATCTTATTCTTTTAAACAAGCCCGGAATCAGCATTTTCTATCAAATTAATCTCCTTAATCCAAGTATTCTTAATCTAACACTAGTATTAAAGAGAATCTCTCCTCAAATTCACAATTGGCAAACGCTTTTAGATATAGGATCTGATTATACAGGAATATTATTCGAATTAAAAGGAAAAGAAGATCTAAGTATTTTTAATACTGGATCAATAGCTAAATACAATACTAAACTAGTAAATTAGAAAAAGTTCGAATCAATATTCAAATCGGAATTCTTATATTCCCCTATTTTATCAAATTTAGAATTAATCCTTCCAACCAAAAAGGATTCCTTAAACCTTTTGAAAAACAAAGACAATTACTATCTAACTCTAGATCAAGCAGCAAGCAAACTTACTAGAATCATTTAAAAAGCAATAGAAAGGTATATACCTAAAATTGTTTCAATCAAAAGGGCCAAAACCATGGTGAACATCTGAATTGAAAGATTTCTGAAAAGAGCTAAGAGAAGCAAAGCAAAGAATTGAATCAGATCTAAAGAATCATAGCTTTAAGAAAGGATATCGAATTACTAGAAACAAATACTTTCAAGCTATTAAAATAACAAAAAAGAATTATTGGAATAAGTTTTTAGAAAAGAAGAATATAAAGACAATTTTCAAAGCAATAGTTTATATTAAAGACTTTCAAGATTAAAGGATATTGGATATTGTAACAAAAAGCTTTTTCGAAGAAAAATGCTCTACTTTCAGATCAACTCTGTTTCTACCCTTTCTTATTATCCCAAAACCATAATAGGAAGGGTATAAATAATTTAAGCAATAGAAATAGCCTAATCTTATTTAAATCGAATTAAGTAATACCTATTTAGTCAAAATCCAAGAAAAAGCCCTTGGTCTAAATAGAATTACTTAAAAGATTATTATAAAGATTTACAAAGCAATTCCACAAATCTTTTTTACTCTTTTTAATAAACTTATTAATCTAAAATATTATTCGAAATATTGAAAACAAATTACAAAAGCTATTTTAAAGAAAGCTTCCAAACCAGATTATTCCCTTTCAAAAGTATATAGAATAATTGTATTCTTAAATTGTCTGGGTAAAATAAGCGAAAGGATTCTAGTTCAACGATTAGGATATTTAGTGGAAACAATCTATTTCTTTTATAAAAATCAAATAGGAGGATGCTAAAAGAAATTAGCAATCGATACTACACTTTTATTAATTATAGAAATTGAAAGAAATAAGCAAGCCAGTAAAAAGACCTTAATATTATTTATAGATATAAAGAGAGTATTCGATTATATTTCGAGAAATCGACTATTAGATATTTGTAAAAAGCTAAAACTACCTACAAATCTGATAGCCTAAATAGCCTTATTTCTTTAACAAAAATAATTGAAACTATCTTTTAATAATCAAATCGAATCTTTCAAACTAATTTCAACCGGAATACCACAAGGCAGCCCGATTTCTTCAATTCTCTTCTTTATATATATCAGGGAGCTCTTTTTACCCAATTCGATTAAGTTTCTTTTCTATATAAATAATATTACTTTAATCATACATTTATTTATATAGAAAAAGAATATCAAAACCCTAAAGAGAGTTATAAAATAAATCTATGAACTCAGTTCTAGAAATATAATTCAATTCGATTTGATAAAAACAGAACTAATATACTTTTTATTATTCAAATTAACAAAAAAATATCTAATCATACTACCCAATTCGGAAATAATTATACTCTAATCTCTTATTAGATGGCTAGGAATATAGTTCAACCTAAACCTCAAATTCGATTAATATATTAATATTCGAATCACACAAGTAAAAGATACCTTCCATTAAATAGTTTGATTAGTTAATACTAAAAAGGGCCTTAATCCTAAAGTCCTTAAACAATTATATATAGTATATATAACCAGTATAGCTGATTACGGATCAATAATTTAATGGAAAGGTTAAACTCATTTCAAGAATATAATACAATCACTTCAAAACCTAGCTTTTCGAAAGATATTAGAAATCTTCAAAACAGCCCCAATCCTTTTAATGGAAATAAAAGTAGGCCTAAAGCCCCCAAAAATTCGATTAGATTCAAATGTTAGATAATATGTGTTTCGTTTAGCTAAACTCTTGTTAAACTATTCAATCAATATCGAAAAAGAATATCAGCTTAATATCAAACCGATTTGGAAGTAATTCTTATTCCTTAAAGAAAACGATATAAAATCAATCCAACTTAATAGAATTAGAGGATCAATAAATCAGGATCTCAATCCTATTTCATTTGAAAAGATTATTCACTTTAACTTCCCCTTATGGAAAAAGGAAATTCCTTTTAGAATTAATATTAGCAATTTATCAAAAGAAGATATTGCTATTCTTCACAATATTGTTTTCAATCATAGAGATAAAGATATTATCTATATTTATACTAATACTTTTCTATTAAAAAAGGAATAGGTATAGGTATAGGTATAATCACAATACAATTAAATAATCGAATTTCATATCAACAACAATTGAATATTGGTAGCAATCAACTAGTATATAATGGAGAGCTTTACAGGATTACTAAAACTATTGAATATACTAGCACAATTGCCTATATTGGCAACAAATTCAAGATATATTCGAACAACCAAGCTAGTCTATATCGCTTAAAAACACCATCAGACCATTCTGGACAGGTTTATCAGATTCGAGCAATCAAAGCAGCGGAAATCATCAAAGCAAAAGGAGCTAAAGTATTTCTAAATTGGGTTTTAGGATATATTTTAGTAAAAGAAAATGAACTAACAGATAAATTAGCAAAAGAAGTAATTATAATATATTCTATCTCAAATAAAATAAGTTTTAGACTTTTAGATATAATAATCAAAGAATATGATTCAGATTAATAACTTTCTATTCTCAATTAATATAAACTCAAATCAAATCAATCCCCTTTGATCTATTCAAAACTATTTCCATAAAAAATAGGATCGAAAATCAAGTTATTAAGCGAAACCAAACGAAACACTGCTAGTGCATATTTTCAATTCAAATTAGATTATAAATATATCAAATCTTATTTACATTGATTTAAACTTTCTAATAACAAATATATATATAGTAATATTGAGACTCTACAATATCTTTTTATTAATTGTTCTATATACAAAGCAAAGAGAAAAGAAATATTCAAGAATATACTATTATTTAAGATCACTATACAGTTCTTATTCCATACAAAAGTAAATATTGAATTAGCCATTAAATTCATCAATATCACCAAAATCACTACAAGAGCATGATACCTGGCCAGAGCTTTTATATAAGACAAGATAAAGGAAGGAATAATAGTAGAAGAGAAAAGAGGAGAAGAGAATGAAGAAGAAATAATTAGAGAAATAAAAGAGGGCTTTGATTTCCTTACAATTTCTTAATTTTCACAATTTTCTTATTATATACAATATGTATAATAAGCGGACACTATTCCCCAGCATTTGTTTTTACTTCCCTAAATCATATATATCCATTTTTATAGAATAAAAAGTTATCCACTAGAGCCTCTAGAGGCCTAGCCGTCCTATATAGTCTTAGACTGAAGATGGACGTAAATGAAATCAATCAATCAATCAAATCAATCAATCTATAGGCCAATCCTATTTCTTCATATATTATAGGAACTGTCTTTTAAGGAATATATTATAAATGCCTTATATATCTATTATTATTAGTATAATCACTTTGCTAATTACTAAAGTATACTCAGCATTATAAATGAAAACAGCTGTGAGATCAATTACCGACTCTTTTCGATAGCGCTTTACAATGCTGAGGGCTAATAATATTGTATCTTATAGTCATCCATATAATTTGATTAATAATATATCTTTCTAATCCTTTTTCAATATATAATATCAATATAATCGGTCTTTATAATCTTAGGGACATTCTGTTCTTCTTATTAATCTTAAGCAATATGATTATTTCAGCAAGTTTCCATTTGTTAGGATAATAGCTAAGCTTAAGGCAAGCTGCGAAAATCTTATGTATTATATTCTTTGTACTAGGCCAGTATACCTTGAAAAGGCGAATGGTTGCCCGATTGATTCGGGTGATGTGCTTCTGACTTTTATTATATGTTTTTCTATTTCCTTTGCAATGATTGTTCTTTTCTATAATAGGGTTGTTTGGCAGCCCTGTTCCTGTAGAGAGTTGTACTGTAGATCATCCGATGCTTTGAAGTGATTAAATATTGTTGTAAAGAGTGCTTCGGCTTTTTCTTTGGTATTAGTGATTTTCTGGCCTTCGATCATTAGAGGAGGGGCCTTGAGGCCTGCTTTTGAGGTCAGCTTGTGTCAGTTCATAACTTTGTATAGTTCCTGATCGTCCTGTATATCATCCAGTGGTTTAATCTAATAGACTTGTTTCAATACTCGTATAACCTTCTGTAGGTTCTGTTGGGCAATTGCCATTCCGTTAGTAGTTCCAGTTCTCCTGGCTTGTATATATGTTTCAATGTGTCTCCTTATATTCATCGGTTCACTACAGAGATGATCGGTAGGGTTTGCAGTCTTTTTGTCTTACAGTTACTATAGAGGCGTTTAGTATGCTTGTAAATCTGGCGATTAGTCTATCGATATCATAAGTAGATCGGAAATCCGGGTTCTGGAGGTTCGCTAAGCGGTTGGTC
Organism: Botrytis sinoallii; assembly: GCF_014898435.1. Taxonomy (NCBI): domain Eukaryota; kingdom Fungi; phylum Ascomycota; class Leotiomycetes; order Helotiales; family Sclerotiniaceae; genus Botrytis; species Botrytis sinoallii. The sequence continues at coordinate 717,244 of NW_024066055.1, forward strand.
ATTATATCTATAGGCAGAGTAAATCTGAATCGTGTATTCGGATATATGCTTACTTGTATTTAGAGATTTCTTTATTTGAAATAGTAGTGACTTGAGTAGTATAATCGGAATTGCTGTACAGATTGTTATCGATCATTGTTGTAATAATAATCAGGTTGGAAAAGATCAGATTCAGAACATATCCCCTTGTATGCGTAGGGGCACTAGGAGTCCTGATATACTCTATTTCCTATTCGGCAGCCCATTGTGTAAGTATATTATCTTGGTTGGTAGTTGCTACTCCGGGTTTTATAGATTATACTTAGTATTAAAATCATCTTCAATAACTGTATCAGTTTCTAAAGCGATCTCTAGTTCAAGTATATATTCTATTATTAGCGGATTGAGTAGAGCGTAATAGGCATTAAGAATCGAATATTTATTAATATTAATCCAAAATAGATCCCTATTTCCAATCTGCCTCATTTATCTAACCTTCAAGTTGCCTCCTTTTTGTACATAGGTGATCATTCGTAGCCTATACTCAGGGCTATCAGCCGCTTCCCCAGGTATCGATCGACTGGTATCGATCATATACAGTATGATTTTGGATTGCCGAGTTATTGTACAGTCGGGGTTCTTGGACACAGATGATATCCATATCAGCCTCTCCAGCGACCTGTAGGAGGGTAATATGATTGGAGTGTCCGCACCCCACATTCGCCCACACAATCGTGAGCCCCTTTCCCCCTATTGAGTTCACACTGGTTGTACAACTCATACAAAAGTGATAGCAGTTTCGTCAGCGTTTGACTCACTCTTTTCGCTCATTTCAGAATCGGAGGTGAAAAGGCTTTTTTAGCTATAACTACTATATTATAGTTTATTCCTTTGTTAATATAATGCGAAGGGTTATGGCCCGGGGTATGAATCGGATTGTTAAAGGGGCCCTCCCCTGATTGGGTTTGTTTGAGTAATTGGTCTACCAGTTGTTATTCGTTCTTATAGGCAGTAATGCAGACCCCTGGTACAAGGGGTCTAGGGATAACCACTTAAGGTTATTTGACTGGTATTGAAGTAGATATCTTTTTCTTACATATTTTCTGAGTCTCCCTTCAACCAGCAATCCTGATTTCTTTTATTTGTTAATAGATGAGTCTAATCAGTTTTCTATTAATTAATTATAATACTGTTGGATAATTATTGTATACAGATCAAAGGATTTTAGGTATCCTATATATTAAATATTGTTTTAATATTGCTCATGAATCTTTCTATTGGTATATTTAGTAGTCAGTTTGCTATATTTAGAACAGCGAGCCGGGCAATAATATATATATAGATTATAGTATAGTTGGTATCCATTAGAGTATTATTGTGGTTAAGAACATCGCGATCTATTAAGAGGCTTCGAGTATTTACTGACATTAAATAACCGGAATGGTTTTATTGTTTTCTTGAAATTAATAATCTAGTTGACCCTCCCTGTAAAAGGATTCACCTTATATTTAGAAACTCTATATTGCATTAGTTCCTCTCCTACCTATATCTTAATCTCTTTTCAAATAATTATATCTAAAAGTGTTATAAGTATGCTTAGTATATTATAAGAGATCTGAGGTATAATATAGTTGTATCAAATCTTCATAGCTTGAGCATTATCTGTATTAAGCATGGTGATTAGTTATATACAATTTTCATCTTGTAAGAGATTCTTGTATTCTTCTAGCATTTTGTATCCCAGGGTTCACCCTATTCTATTACAATAAAGCAAAGAAATCAATTTGAATCTTAATTCAGAAACTGCTTTTATAATCTTCAGTTACAATTCAAAAAGGTTATTAACAATTATCTATTGCCCACTTCCTATCTTTATAAGGATTGTGCAACTGTTTCACTCCCGTTGTTCATATTCCTATATCGTTTCCATCGTTTTGAGCATACTCGTCTTGGTGCTTTTTGATGTTTGAGGCGTTCTCCTAGTCTTAAGTATATTAGTATAGGATTTAGCAGTTCCCTCTAAGATTGCTCTTATAATTGGTGTAAGGATTCTCTGTGTAGGCCTGACTTGTTTTATAGTCTTGATTATACTATCGATATATATAGACCTCAGTATATTAGTATAGCTCAATTCCATTTTGCTCAGGGTTTAATACACGTATCGATCGCACTTGCAATTTTTAAGGTTACTCGTTGCTTTCCATCCTCTTTATAGAATTAATCGGTTATTATTTTATAGATAGACTGTGTGTCGCTATCTCTATTTACTTCAGTTGTCGATATGATCGTTGTCGTCGTTATTGGAGCGATTGGGTCGCGACCCGACGCGCTCGGCGACGCGACAGGTCGCTTACGACTGCATATTGACAATATCATGGTATTATAAGATTCCTTCAATATGATTTGTTAGGATCGTCGTATTTGAGATCCTAAGTTGTGTGTTTTGTATATATGTGTTACAAATCTATATGGTAATAGTCTGATAATAAAGATATATTATTAATTTAAAAACTTTGAGAAATAAAAGAAGAAATAATAGCTATAAAGAAAGCCTATAAGATAATTATAAATTGTATTTTATATATATCTTGACTATTGAATATATGAATAGGGTTAAAAGTAAAAATAGAAATTTTAGAGTGTATTTGATTTCTTTTAATTCAAGGAGTTCAATGATATTATTTATATTCTAATCAATCAATTTTTAAAGAAGTTATAATAGATTAAAGATAGACTTTAAGATTATATTTCCTAATTTAGCGAAAAACAGGATATTGCCAATCGTTTACCGTTTTTTGAATTAGGATTTTTCAAATATGTGAAGGACTGTCATAAAAGGATTCAATTCTACCTTAGAATCTAAAACTAAAGAAGGAAGAAAAGAATAAGAAGAGAACTGTAAGGGCTCCGGACTATATACACCAATGAGTCACGTGCTAGGCTAAGGTCCTAGAAGCTAAATAACTGAGAAAGGAACCTGAAAGGGACTGAATCGTTACATTATCCCCCCATCTGAAAAAAGCTCACCCTCAAGCGTTTATCCATCTCCTTATCTTCAATAACATCATCATACTTATTATCACCATCTTTGTAATGTTTCAGTTATTAAGGTAGTGCCTTAGGCGGGCCGGGAAGGTCTTGATTGGTTAGATAATACTCTTTGAATTTGTGAGAAGAGTATTTGAAGTTATTAGTAGTGTATCAGGTAAGGTTAATATTGTAATTATGTTATTGTACTCAATATAAATACTATTACAAGTGTTCTTCAAAGTTATGATTTGTTTGATTTCCTATTCTTCTTTACTAGTAATGTTGATTGGAGGGTCAGGATCATTCACTTGACCAGGAAGAGGGTCATTCGCAGCTTTTCGTAGCTTTTCAACTAGGAATGTATCGAAATTTTCATTATATCTGGTAGTACTAGCTTGAAGGAATGCCCTACCTTTTCAATAATAAGGAACTTATTGTTTATTGGAAAATCTAGCTTTTTTGAAGGGCGCTCGGTTTGGTAGTATTGCATATCAAGTTATACAAAATCGTCTATTTTGAAATCGATAGATTGTTGATACACATTAGTCTTGAGCTGGGCTCTTTCTTGAGTGTCTGTAAGGTGTTTTGTGGCGAGTTTCCATGTGTTGTGGTATTGTTAAGCTACAATGCGGGTTTCGTTTACATTGAGCTTATCCTTGATTTCAGTGTTATGGAATTTTTAATCCCAAGAGGTTCGTGGGGAATAGCTGTGTATAACTTCAAATGGAGAAATATTATTAAGAGAATCGTGAGGTAAAATAAGCTATACATAATCCATTATCGGTAAGAGCTCTAACCAATTATCTTAATAATAGGAAATGAAGGGTTGGAGTTTCTTTTGAAGATACTAATTATAGATTTCAGTTTGTCCATCAGTTTGAAAATGATCCGTAGTTGAATAGCTAGTATTAGTACCTAGAATCTTTTGAAATTCTTTCCAAAAACTTGATATAAATTGGGATTCACAATCGGATATTATAAAAAGAGGAGGACTGAAATAACAATAAATATAATAAATATATAATTTAACTGCTGTAATTAACTCGATTGTCTTTTTGTAAGGGATAGAGATAGCTTATTTGCTAAATCGATCGATAATAACAAATACATTGTTATATCCATATTTGTCTTTGTTAAAGCTACAATAGTTTATAATAATATATTCCCAGAATCAGCTTGATATTAGCAATAGGTATAGCAAACCAGAGGTTTTGTCTCGGGAAACATTTATTCTGCGATAAGTATTACAATTTCGACAATATTGAGCTATTGTTTAAGAGATTCCTCACTAGTAATAGTAATCGATTAATAACTTCAGGGTTTTTCGGATGTCTGGATGTGCGGTAGAGATATTATTGTAGGCTTCTCGGATTAAAAGGGTGCGAAGGTTATCTGTATCAGGAATTACTAGTTTGTCTTTATATAATAACAGTCTATCTTCGAGACTAAAGTAATTATTGTTTTTCTGCGTTTATTTCTGTAAGACTTCCAAAAAAGGAGTATAGCGATTAGCAAATAGAATACAATCGATAATTCATAAAACTGGGAAAATCGGAACTAGGTCTAGAATTCGAATAAGAGCTTCTTCAACAGGATCTGATCAAAGCTCGCGAGTTAGGATAAAAGAATCGATTTGATTATCTTTCAGGAGTTACTAGCAGCATTGCAACTTTTTCTTTTGATTTTGGTTATCGAGTTTGTCAGTGCGGTGGGTAAGAGTATCGGCTAATGGATTGTCTTTTCCTGGATGATAGTATATTACAAAATTGTAGTCAGTCAGAAGTTCAGCCCATTGTGTTTGCCGGGAGTTTAAGGCTTTCGTAGTTATAAAATAGACTAATGCTTTGTGGTTGGTATAAACATGAATCTGGTGTAATGTACTAATGAGTTCAGTATGCTAATATCCAAAGGACTTTACAATAGAGAGTATCTCTTTATTGTGGACTTTATAATTAAATTTAGCAGGAGCTATAGTTTTCGAATAGAATCCTACAGGTAGCTAGTCTTCGCTATGTTTTTGTGAGAGAATACTCACCACTACTTTATTTGAGGTATCTATTTTCAGTATATATTCAAGGTCTTGTCGATAATACTGTAGAATAGGAAAGAAAATAAAAAAGTCCTTAAGAACATCAAAAGCGTGTATACAGTTGTTATCGAATCGAAAGGAAACATTATTTTTGGTCAGATTGATCAAAGGTTTGGCTAATATACTAAAGTTGTATATAAATCGGTGGTAGAAATTACAAAATCCTAAAAAGGACTGGATTTCTTTAACTGTAGTTGGATACGCCCAATTACATATAACAACAACTTTCTCAGGATCTATTTCAACTCCTTCTGTAGAGATTATAAAGTCAAGGTATTTAGTACGAGTGATATTAAATTCGCTTTTTTTTAGATTGGCTTGAAGACTAGCGTCTTTTAAGCGTTGTAAGACCTTTTTCACATGGATCTGATATTCCAAAGGATCTGAAGAGTAAATCAAGATATTGTCCAAATAGGCTGTACAGAAGTCATCGAGGTAATCGAAGAGAACGTCATTCATATAACGTTGATAGGTAGCAGGACTATTGATTAGACCAAAAGGAAGAATACGGTACTTGTAGGCTCTATAACGCATACGGAAAGTCGTATATTCTTCAGATTGAGGATCCATTCTAATTCGATGGAATGCTTAACGGATATCGAGTTTGGTGAAAATCTTAGCATCAGTAAGACAGCCAAGGATTTCGTCAATCAAAAAGAGAGGGTATCGATCCTTTCGGGTAAGAGCATTCAGTACGCGAAAATCGATACAGAGTCGAAGACTTCCATCTGCTTTTCTTACAAAGAGGATAGGGGCTGCAAACGGAGCTTGACTAGATTCAATAAAGCCTTTATGAAGGTTATCAGTGATATACTTCTTGACTGTTTCGAGTTCTTCAAGAGATATCTTATAAAGAGGGTTGTATTTGAGAGCTTTTTTATTATCACCTTCAAGGGTAATCTTATGGTTGTATAATCGATGTGGTGGTAGTATATCTGATTCGGCTTTCGAGAACACGTTGGTATAGTCTTCATATTCTGATGAAATAAAAGGTTCTGCATCCAGCGCAAATAATGAGGCTAGTAACGAGTATGCAGCTGTATGGTATTACAATAAACTAGAACGAAGGTTTTGCAATACAGTATCAATTAATTTGGTTGATCTTTCCTTTTCAGAGTGTTGATTGATTAATTCGCTAATTTCGTAGAAAGAGCTAATGAATAATTCATCGTTTTGTTGGTGTATACAGATCAAATAGAATGCAGGGCCTGTAATGAGAGCAATTCGATTAGGCGCTTTGAAACTATCTGAGGAATGCAGGGTAGAAAAGCGCCTTTTATGAGGTGTAGGTATAGATGAATTATCCTTTAAGACTTTGTATGATAGATCCTTCAGAATTTCGTTCATTCGCTTGATACTTCTGGTTATTGATTTCTTGAAAGTGTTGCCAATAGTAGTCAGAATCGAGGATATCTCCTTTGAGGTCTTTTCGAAATTCTCTTTTAAAGGTTTCAAGACTTTGGAGCTTTCTTGAGGAGGAACTTCTAATACTTGGATATCAGGGGATATATTGGATTCTGTTGAATTGTCCGAAAGGGTGATTTCATAATTAGAATTAACTTGTGAAATTAGATTCGAAGAATAATATATATTATTAAGAATAAGGGACTTTCGTCTTCTCCAATATTGATCTAACTTTCGATCTCTTTGCTCAGCATCTAATTGCATCGCTGAATCTAGAGGCTTAGGTTTAAAGTCTTCTCAAGAGAAAATACAATTGAAAGCAAAAGAAAGAGTTGGAGAATAAAAACAGGGCCAAAACAGTTTCTACTTCTTGCAATCAAGAAGAAGGGAATGCTTAGCTAGCTATTGTTGTTCTAGAATAATACCATTGTTCTGAAGAGTAGTAATCAGAAAAGAAGTGTATAATTAAATATGTTTATCAATTGTAAGTATAAAACGAATATAATAAATAATTTGTTTACCTACAATACCATTATATCCTTTGACAAATATTGGAGCAAGTAGTTTAGCAATAAAGATAGTGAATACCGAGGAGATTTGTTGTAAAAGGGCTTTGTTAATAAATGCATAGCCATTAGCTCCGGAGTCAATAAGGGCTTGAACTTGAAAAGCAATTCCTTGCTTCAAAATCGTACAAGGAATAGTCATATGAAAACCTCCCATTAGCTTTTGTAGATCAAGGTATCTCATATCTCTCAGATGCTCTAGAAGGAAAACTTTTCCTAGAGTTTGTCTTTTGAGGACTTTGTATTTATTACTTCTTTTTCCTAAACGAAATCCATTAATTGTTGGGTATCAGAAAGGTTACCGGTAAATTCGTCAAAAAGTTTATTAGTGCCGATAATCTCTTGAATTCGGGAATCGGATTGAGCTGGAATCGAATTTCTCGCTGAACCATTAGATTTCCAAGATTGGGAATTATAATAAAGATTATTCAAGATGGAAACTGTATTGGATTAGTAATTCGATAGTAAGCGAGATGGAACAGTATTCGCGGAATATTGTGGGATCTCTTGATTAGTCTTAGGCATAAAGCGTAACTGTTGTAAAGCAGTCGTACAGTTGCTAGTAGGATTCGATCGGATAACTGATGTAATTGCATATTCCCTAGTTTTAATAGATCGGTAATTTATATTATGAATTTGAAAGAGAGCTGTATAATCATTAACACTTTGAAAACTAACGAACTCTGTAATACAAGTATATGCTAATCTGATATTAATTCGGTTTCGAAGGCCATTAAAAAGAGTAAAGCTATCTTGAATTCCGGCAGTATTAGCTAATTGTTGAAATTTTTGATAGAATTCTCAAAATGGCTGATTTGCGCCTTGTCTCAATATTTCATATTGATCTAATGCCACTCGTTGCTCGGCCGGATTAGTAGTAACTTGTATAGCAACTTCAATTAATCCTTGTACGTTATATTCGGGAAATGGATCAAGGAGCAGGGGCTGCAAGTGATCACGAGCTATGCCTTCGGTATTAGCGATAATGTAAATCCTGCATTGCCTTTTGTTAATAAAAGCATATGCATATTGTTCCAGGTTACATTCAATCAGATATTTCCATAGTTTGGGCTTTAAGGCTTTGCCATCCGAAAGCTTTTCTGTAAGGTAGGGGATCTTTTCTATTCTATAGGGAGTGGAGAAAGTTGTGCCTTGCTTATCAAATGTGGGTTGTTGAGGAGAGATCGAATCAGGAATAAGATGAGTATTCTTTTTGTGTGAAGGGTGTATAGTGGTTTCCGTAGGATCCACAGGTTCAATTGTATCAAGGACTGACTGATATGGAGCTTTCCGGGGAGCAGGGGATCGATTCCGAAGGTTATTCTTAGAAGAATGAGAGGTATGAATATCGTTGATTTCCAATCTCAATTCAGCAATAATAGCATTTTGCTGAATGATAAGATTGAGAAGATTATTAGCCCAGACAGGAGGCTCTTCTTTATCTAGTTCTTTGCCTTTTTGTAGCATGATCGTTCCAGGAGTGGGGGAATCCGAATCTTCTTCGTTATCGTCGAGAGCAGCAAACTGATTTGAGGTTGAAATGGAAGGGCCAGCTTCCGCTTGAGGAGGAGGAGTACACGGTAATCCTTTGCTTTGAAAGACTGTAATCGTACTGGATTCTTCGGAATCGTGAGGAGAAGCTTGGATACACTTCTTTGCAACTCTTTTCGATCTTCTTGAAGAATTGATATGAGGATTAAAGGATTGTTGTTGGTTAACCATCCTTCAGAAACGTTTCCTTGTCTTCTGGTATAGGTTCTTCTAGTCCACACAATATCGATGCTTGGGTGGCCTAGGAAAAGGTGAGATATTATTTGGTATGCCGTCACCGGCAGAGGCTTGTATAGGTGAGTTTTAGATAATGTGAAGGACTGTCATAAAAGGATTCAATTCTACCTTAGAATCTAAAACTAAAGAAGGAAGAAAAGAATAAGAAGAGAACTGTAAGGGCTCCGGACTATATACACCAATGAGTCACGTGCTAGGCTAAGGTCCTAGAAGCTAAGTGACTGAGAAAGGAACCTGAAAGGGACTGAATCGTCACAAAATATATATTCTTACTAATCGATTTCCCATCTTTCTCAATCAGGATTTTTCAAATATATATTATTAGTTTAATAATAATGTAGTTTAATATCGAGTGGCCCATTTTCATTTCAATTTATATTTTTTTCTTTCAATATACATTTTATCAACAACTTATAATGAATTCGAATAACCAAGAAGCTTGTATACTCCTCGTTATCGAATCTATTTATAAAGATAAAAAACTAAGCATTCGAAAAGCTGCTATACTTTATAATATCCCTTGTATAACTCTTCGATATAGAATAGAAGGTTTATCTCTTTATACAGAAACTTGAGCTAATAGTTATAAGATTACAGAATTGGAAGAAAAAGTGATTATTCAATATATATTTGATATGGATTCAAAAGGATTTTTATCAAAATTAAAGAATGTAAAAGATATAGCAAATTATATTCTTGAATCGAGGGGTGCAAAATGTATTGGAAAGTTCTGGGCATATTGATTCGTAAAACGTCAAATCGAATTAAAGATATGTTTTAGTTGTATTTATGATTTTCAAAAGGCTCTCTATAAAGATCCTAAGCTTATTGAGAAATGATTTCGATTAGTTTCGAATATATAAGCGAAATACGGTATTCTTGATTGCGATTTCTATAATTTTGATGAAACGGGCTTTATGATAAGTATAATATGTCCTGGAATAGTGGTAACAAGTACTGAACGAAATGGCAGAAGCAAGGCAATATAATTAGGCAATAGGGAATGGGCTACAGCGATTATATATGGTAATAGGGAGGGTGAAATTATACCCCTATTTCTAATAATTCAAGGACAGATTTATCTTTCCAATTGATATATAGAAACCGATTTTCCTATAGATTAAGCTATTAAATCTATATCTAATAAATAGACAAATAATAAAACAGGTTTAGAATAATTAAAATACTTCAATAAATATATTAAGAATCGAAAAAAAAGGCAAATATCGAATATTGATATTAAATGGGTATAAAAGCTATAAATCAAGAGCTTTTCAAGTATATTATAAAGAGAATGATATTAAATATATATATTTATTATTATATTCAAGTTATTTAATTTAATTATTTGATATAAGCTGTTTTAGCAATCTGAAATATTTATATAGTATTCAGATTGATAGATTCATTAAGGCACATATCAATTATATTTCGAAAGTTAAATTCTTTATAGCTTTCAAAATTGTATATAAAGAATCAATTACCTTTCAGAATATGAAATTAGAGTTTCAAGGAACAAATTTAATCCTATTTAATCCTGAAGTTATACTCTCAAAATTAAATATTCGAATTCGTATACCTACCCTTCTCTCTTTTAATCTAGATTAATGGATTTCTCAAATTCCTTATAACCCAACTGAAGCTCTTTCTCAATTAATATTAGTTAAATCTTAAATAACTCGTTATCAATCAAATTCTTTTATATCTATATTTAAAATTATATTAATTTTAGCTAAAAATATAAAAAGATTAGTTTATAAGAATATACTTTTAAATGTAGAGATTTATATATTTCAGGTAATAAATAAGATATTAAGCAAATATCAACATACGAAAAAAACCTAATTATATCAAAAGAAGTGTTTACTGAATAAAAGGCTTTTGATATATTATTTCAATAAGAGATTAATATTCAGATTCAATGTGATAAATATTAAAAAGAGGGGAATTCTAATAGGGAAGCATTTTCTAATCAATATTATAGTAAATACGGAAAGATAGAATATAATATAAGAATCTATTAAAATAATATAATAAATTCTAGATTATTAGATTCTTAATAGTTTTAATTAATTGATTCAATTGTTATTGAATAATATGAGTTTGAAAGTGTAAATTAAAGTGAAAGTGGGTTATTCAGTGATATGGGCCATTTGGTATTAAACTATATTATTCTTAAAATTAAGGATTTTTTCTAAATATTCTATATATTCTCTAAGGTTATTTTAAGTTAGAATTACAAATATCTAATTAGAATTAAATTATCTAGTAAATTAATCAATCTATAGTAGTTTTATTAAATAAGATTATATTAAAAATAGAAACAATCCTTGATTATTTTTACTTTATAAATTATATTGCCGATTTATTTACTGCTTTTTGAATTAAGATTTTTTAAATTATATAATAAAGTATTATATAAAGAATAAATCTATAAGAGACTTTAATAGATTTGAAGAGGAGAGTATCTTAAGGAAATTAATAGAAGAGCTTGAAAGGGTCTTAAGAGGATTAAAAAGAAGATTAGGAATATATCAGGAGAGAACCAATAAAAAAGTAGGGATTGATTTATTAAATAAGGGTAAATAAATAATTAATCTCGGTTTGAGGCTAGATCTTTATAATAATATATAAAGATTAAGCTTTTTTTTTTGTAATACGCTTTATTCCCTTTATAAAGCTAAAATGTTATTCTCAAAAAAACACAGGCAGCTGAGAAAATATCAAGATTCTGAAAAAGTTAGAAAAGCTAATATTGAAGTTATTGTTTTTTATTATAAAGCTAAAGTAATTCAATTTTCAGGTTTTATTGACTTTATTGCTTTTAAATCTTTTTATCCAAAAGTTCTCTTCGCGGCCTGCCTCAGGCTCAGCTACTACCCTACCTCTTATGCGAGAACGTTTCACACCGTAACACACGCGCACGGATGTTTTTTGCGTGGGAAATAACCTTAACGACCCTACCCGCGCCCTGCTTTCTGGTGTGAAATATACAGTGTGAAACGTGTTTCCCTTTCGATCATTATTTAATCTTCTAGCATTTTTTAACAATCAAAATCAATCACAAACTTTTTTATTATGCTGAGTATGCTTATTTACAATATTGTGTATCAGGTATTAATTTGTATATGATACCAAACGTACATCATACCTGATGCTGTAAGTGTAGCGCAATATCTTCGAAATCTATTTTATTATTTAATAGATATTGTATTAAAGATTGAGTTGATTTATGCATATATCCTTTCTCTCAAGAGTATATAGGAATTACAAGAATAGAAGTCTATCAGTAGAACAATTCAATTAAAGTATCTGAAAATCTTTTACGGCTTTTAATATTCGCTGTACGATATTGATCCCTTTCTGACAATTGATTGATTGATTGATTTAATTTAACGTCCCGCTTCAGTCCATAACTATATAAAACAGCTAGGCTATAAGGGCACTAGCGAGTAACTTTTGAAATACATAATAGGGATGGAATATTGGGAAAAGTGAAAACAAATACTGGGGCATATTGCCCACTATTATATGTAGTTCATACAATAGGTTTTGAAGAGGGTTTTATTTTTCTCTTTCTTTTCTTTCATCTCTTTCCTCTCTTTTCTCTTTCCTCTTTTATATTTTTTTTTTATTTCTTTAATTACTCTTTCTCCTTTGCTTATTGAATTTATTTCTTCAACTGTTTCGTTTTGAATTTCGACTTTAGCTAGATTGATTGATTGATTTCATTTACGTCCATCTTCAGTCTAAGACTATATAGGACGGCTAGGCCTCTAGAGGCTCTAGCGGATAACTTTTTATTCTACAAAAATGGATATATACGATTTAGGGAAGTAAAAACAAATACTGGGGAACAGTGCCCGCTTATTATACACATTGTATATAATAAGAAAATTGTGAAAATTAAGAAATTGTAAGGAAATCAAAGCCCTCTCTTATTTCTCTAATTACTTCTTCTTCATTCTCTTCTCCTCTCTCCTCTTCTACTACTATTCCTTCCTCTATCTCGTTTTATATAAAAGCCCTGGCCAGGTGTCATGCTCTTGTAGCGATTTTGGTAATATTGATGAATTTAATGATTAATTCAATACTTACTTTTGTATGGAATAAGAACTGTATAGTAATCTTAAATAGTAATATATTCTTGAATATTTCTTTTCTCTTTACTTTGTATATGGGATAACTAATAAGGAGGTATTATGAAGCCTCAATATTATCATATATATATTTGTTATCAGAGAGTTTGAATCGATATAAATAAGATTTGATATATTCATAACCTAATTTGAATTGAAAATATACACTAGTAGTGTTTTGCTTGGTTTCGCTTAATAGTTTGATTTTTGATTCTATTTTCTATAGAAATAACTTTGAATAGATCAAAGGGGATTAATTTGATCTGAGTTTATATTAATTGAGAATAGAAAACCATTAATCTAAATCGTATTTTTTAATCATCATATCTAGAAGTCTAAAACTTGTTTCGTTTGAGATAGAATATATTATGATTACTTTCTTTACTAATTTATCTGCTAGCTCATTTCCTTCTACTAAAGTATATCCTAAAATCCAATTTAAAGATACTTTAACTCCTTTTGCTTTAATGATTTCCGCTGCTTTGATTACTCGAATCTAATAGGCCTATCCAGAGTGGTCTAATAGTGTTTTTAAGCGATATAGATCAACTTGATTGTCCGAATATATCTTGAATTTATTGTCAATATAAGCAATTATACTAGCATATTCAATAGCTCTAGTAACCCTATAAAGCTCTCCATTATATACTAGTTGATTATTATCAATATTCAATTGTTATTAATATAAAATTCGATTGTTTAGTTATATTGCAATTATACCTATACCTATATCTATTCCTTTTTCAGTAGAAGAGGCATCAATATAAATGTAGATAGTATTTTTATCTTTATAATTGAAAACAATATTGTGAAGAATAGTAATATCTTCTTTTGATGAATTGCTAATGTTAATTTTAAAGGGAATTTCCTTTTTCCATAGGGGGAAGTTGAAGTGAATAATCTTTTTAAGTGAAATAGAATTGAGATCCTGATTTATTAATCCTCTAATTCTATTAAATTGGATTAATTTATATTGTTTTCTTTGAGGAGTAGGGATTACTTCCAAATCGGTTTGATATTGAGCTGATATTTCTTTTTCGATATTGATTAGATGGTTTAGCGAGAATTTAGCTAAACGAAATGTGTATTGTCTAACATTTGAATCTAATCGAATTTTTGGGGGCTTTAGGCCTGTTTCTACTTCTATTAAAAGGATTGGGGCTGTTTTGAAAACTCCTAATATCTTTTGAAGAGCTAGGTTTTGAAACGATTGTATTATATTCTTGAAATGAATTTAACCTCTCCACCAAATCACTAATCCATAATCAGCTATACTAGTTATATATGCTATATATAATTGTTTAAGGGCTTTAGGATTAAGGCCCTTTTCGGTATTAGCTAATCGAGCCATTCGATGGAAGGCACCTTTCGCTTATATGATTTGAATATTAACATGTTGATCGAATTTGAGGTTCGGGTCGAATCATATTCCCAGTCATTTAATGAGAGATTGGGATACAATTATTTCCGAATTGAATAGCGTGATTGAATATTTTTTTATCAATTTGAATAATGAAAAGTATATTAGCTTTGTTTTTGCCAAATCGAATTGAATTACATTTCTAGAACTGAATTCATAGATTTGTTTTGTAACTCTCTCTAGAGTTTTGATATTCTTTTTCTATATAGATGAATGTGTAATTAAAGCAATATTATCTATATAGGAAAGAAACTTGATCGAATTGGGTAAAAAGAGCTCCCTGATATATATAAGGAAGAGAATTGGAGAAATCGGGCTGCCTTGTAGTATTCCGGTCGAAATTGGCTTGAAAGATTCGATTTGATTATTAAAAGATAGTTTCAATTGTTTTTGTTGAAGAAATAAGGCTATCCAGGCTATCAGATTTGTGGGCAGTTTTAGTTTCTTACAAATATCTAATAGTTGATTTCTCGAAACATAATCGAATACTCCCTTTATATTTATAAATAATATTGAGATCTTTTTACTGACTTGTTTGTTTCTTTTAATTTCTGTAGTCAGTAAAAGTGTAGTATCGATTGCTGATTTCTTTTGGTATTCTCCTATTTGATTCTTGTAAAGAAAATAGATTGTTTCCACTAAATATCCTAATCATTAAGCTAGAATCCTTTTGCTTATTTTACCTAGGCAATTTAAGAGTGTAATTATTCTATATGCTTTTAGAAGGAAATAATCTAATTTGAAAGCTTTCTTCAGAATAGCTCCTGTGGCTTGTTTCCAATATTTTGGGTGATATTTTAAATTAATAAGTTTATTAAAGAGAATAAAAAAGGTTTATGGGATTGCTTTATAAACCTTTATAATAATCTCTTAAGTGATTTTATCTAGACTAGGGGTTTTTCCTTGGATTTTGATTAAACAGGCATTACTTAATTCGATTTGAGTAAGATTAGGCCATTCCTATTGCTTGGATTGTTTATACCCTTCCTATTGTGGTTTTGGGATAATAGGAGGGGGTGGGAATAGAGTTAATCTGAAAGCAGAGCATTTTCCTTTAAAAAAACTTTCTGTTGTAATATCCGATATCCTTTAATCTTGAAAGTCTTTAGTATAGGTTATTACTTTGAAAATTATCTTTGTATTCTCCTTTTCTAGAAACTTATTCCAATGATCTTTCTTTGCTATTTTAATAGCTTAAAAGTATTTGTTTCTAGCAATTCGATATTCTTTCTTAAAGCTATAATTCTTTAAATCTAATTCAATTCTTTGCTTTACTTTTTTTAGCTCTTTTCGGAGATCTTTCAATTCAGATGTTCATTATAGTTTGGCTCTTTTGATTGAAACAATTTTAGGTATACACCTTTCTATTGCTTTTTAAATGATTCTAATAAGTTTGTTTGCTGCTTGATCTAAAGTTAGATAGTGATTGTTTTTGTTTTTCAAAAAGTTTAAGAAATCCTTTTTGGTTGAAAGGATTAATTCTAAATTCAACAGAATAGGGGAATATAAGGATTTCGATTTGAGTATTAATTCGAACTTTTCCCAATTTGCTAGTTTAGTATTGTATTTAGTTATTGATCTAGTATTAAAAATACTTAGATCTTTTTTCCTTTTAATTCGAATAATATTCCTGTATAATCAAATCCTATATCTGAAAGTATTTGTTAATTGTAAATTTAAGAAGAAATTCCCTCTAATACTAACATTAAATCAAAAACACTTGGATTAAGAAGATTAATTCAATAGAAAATACTGATTCCAGGCTCGTTTAAAAAAATAAAATTCTAATCTTCAAATCATTCAGCTAATTAATTAGTGTTTTTGTTTTTCTTCGAAAAAGGATTTCACCATAAATGATGGGTATTGAAATCGCCTAAAAGGATGGTTTCTTGTGTAATAGATATATTATACAAGCACCTTTCGATTATAAAACCTTTCTCTTTAACTTGATCAGCTTCGTTGTATATATTGATGATTTGAAAGGTTTTGTTTCCATTTTGACAATTGAAAATCTGTATATCAAAATCTATTGGAGAATCGGAAGCTAGATTGATTATAGCTTGAAGAGTTTTTGATATATATAGTAGTGTACATGGCCAGTAATTAGGATTGAGTCTTGATAATGTTTGTATGAAATTGGAGTATATAATAGATTTTGAATTTGAGTAATCGATTCTGTTTTTAATAATTCAAGGTTCTTGAATTATAATAAGGTTGATATTAAGTTTTATTGCAAACTATAGAACATTCTCTGTAGCTTATAAACTTCGATTGAGATTTATTTGAAGAATTCGAATATTAGTATAACTCATTAATGAGTAATATTCGATTTTTGTTGAATAGTCTGATAGGTTTTGTATGTTTTCAAATTTACTGTATGATTCTCTTGGTAATTCGAGTATTTTATTTCTAAATATTGATAGAACTTTTCTTTGATATTATATATTATATACAAATGTATTAATATAATATGCTTATCTTCATATAATCTATAGGAAGGGTTTTTTTTATAATAGACATTCTAATACCCAAATCCTTGATATTTCTGATATTGTATAATTGGTTTTGATTTATAGAATTGTTTTATTTTTATATTACTTTCAGCAATATATAATCACTTTCGAATAGCTAATTCTACTTCTAATTTTGTAGTAAAAGTAATAACGATAGTACCCTTTTATTGATGGGCTTTTCTAAAGACGGATGTAAGCCAAAAGGGGGTTTTTATAGGCTTGAAGTCTAGATTGAAGATTTTGATTTTGTTGAGTATAAAATCCATTCCTTTTATACCTGAGAATTCTTTAATTAAGATTTTGTAAATAATGACTTTATACCATTCTTAATCCTTTTGAATTCTTTCAAATTTGATAATATTACTCCAAATCGCTTTTTTCTCCAATAAGAATTGTAATGTAAAGGGATTATTTGTTATAATAATAATATTATTATTGAAGGATATAATTACTACTACAATAACTAGCCCTTTGATTCCGATTTTTTGAAAGGCTTTATTTATTTTGTTTTGGATAATTAGAGGGGAAAAGGAGATAGGATTTGGAAAATCTAGCTTGATTAAGATAATTCGTTTTTGGATGAGATTAGATTTCTTTTTTATATTAGTAGATATAATGTTTTTCCCTTTGGGAACTAAATTCCATTCTCCTTTTTTTGAAATATCAGCATATATTGGTTTCAATGTAGTGATAGTAGCAGTAATAAGCAAAAGAGATTTAGCTAATACTTTCACTTGTAATTCGATTTTGCGTGTAGCGGTTTCCAAATAAATAATTTGAGAGGTGATGATATTCGAAACTGTAATAAGCTTCCCCTTTTCAATATATTCTCTAAAGATCTCTAAAAGATCTAAAAGCTTGGATTATTCTTCGCATAATTGGGAAAGAGAGGAAGCTAGCACTATAAAATCTCTAGCTTTCAAAATAGTTTTCTTAAGTATGTTTGGGTTGTTTTGGATTCTAGGTTGTTTGTTCTGATTGCTAAGGGGTATTATAGAGCCCCGTTTCTTATTCTGATTGAATATATAGATAGTATTGATTGTATCTTGAGTAATAAAAGGGTCACTAAGTAGATTGAATTCTTCAAATCTTCTTCCAGAACTGGCTAGCTAATTGGTTGATAGAATAGAACTAGAAATTTCGAATTGAGGGTTTTCAAAAAGCAAAAAAGAACTTGAAAATATTGGGATACCTAGAACAACAGTAGGATAAGTGTTTGATATAATGAAGGCTTCAAAAGGAGCCTCCATCATAACCGTATCCCTAAGTATTGATAAATTGTTAAGAGAGCTCATATTGAAAATCTAATTCTTATTCTAATAATTCGGAGTAAGAAAATTTTACGCGAATTTTCATATATATTTCGTGTTCGGAACACCAACAACAATAGCACAACAACTACTAATCAGAATCACTAGGGGGCAATTGCAATCAATTTGGTTTAATAACTATAATCTAAATCGATCGCGAATGGATCGTATTTCGAAGAAAAAGTTTCCTTCGAAATTTGTTATGTGACTTTAGCTAGATGCCAGGTTCTTATAGTAATTTTAGTAGTATTGATAAAGTTGATTGCTAGTTCGATGCCTATTTTTGTATGTAATAGGAATTGTAGATTGGTTTGAGATATTGATAGGTTTTTGAAGATTTCTTTTCTTTCTTTTCTGTATATCGGGTATCTAATCAAAAGGTAAACAGTAGTTTCGATATTGTTATAGATATACTTATTATTAGAAAGCTTAAATCAATATAGGTAGAACTTGATATAACTATAGCCAATTTTGAGTTGAAAGAAGGTACTAGCAGTATTTCGCTTAGTGCTTTTCGGTAGCTTGATTTTGAAGCCAATTTTCTATAAAAAAAGTTTCGAATAGGTTGTATTGGATTGATTTGGTTTGGATTTATATTGATTGAGAGTTTTTAGTTATTGATCGGAATTATATTCTTTAATTATTATATTAAGTAACTTTATACTAGTTTCGCTTGAAGTGGTTTGTATTGAAGTTGTCTCTTTTGTTAATTTATTTGTTATTTCGTTTCCTTATATCGAAGTATAATCTGGAACTCAATTTAAAGAGACTTTTGTTCCTTTTGTTTTGATAATCTCTATCACTTCGATTGTTTTTATTTGATATCTTTTTGACGATTTATCTTCCATATATATATTGATATATAGCTATTTACAATTAGAAGGCTAGTAAACATAAAGCTATTTTGTTATGACAGGAGTGTTTACTGTAGATATATTTTATTATCCAAAATCTTATGGATTATTTTTAGATTATAGCAAGCAGAATTGAATCTTATAATGAAAATAGAGATAAGATTTTCTTGATATAATTAGAAAAGAATTCAATTGATAAGATCGAGCAAAATATTTTGAATTTTAAAAAGGATTTTTTTAAGGAAATAGATATTATATATTTATTTATTTATTTATTTATTTATATTAATTAATGTTTGTTTTGGACCTCCCTAAGGGTATTTAGATGTGCTAAGATAAGGAATTATTTGAGCGGCGTGATTGTTGTGATCGAATTTAGCAATTTAATTTCAATATCAAGAGCTATTCGCTTTTCTGTGGGTGTAATTCGTTTTTGTTTCTAGAAGGGAATATCTGATTCGGGTTGTTGTTGAAGCAGAGTTTGGTTTTTGGGTGGATAGATTTGTTGTGGGCTTCGATTTTTATGGTAAAGAAGAAGAAGTGAGAGTGGGTTGCTATTTGTTTAGTTGAGTAGTAGAGCTTTTGTATTATATATTGGGTTTGCGGTTTTTAAAGTATAATATATTTAAGTAATTAGTTAAATGATGAGTTTATAAGAGATGAGTAGTAAACTTTGTTGAAAAGATTGTTGCTTTTTAAGGGTTCTTTAATAGTTAGAATAGATTTGAGTGTAGAATTCTGAGTTGATGATTAGTTGAATGAGTTTGTTAGATATATATAAGAGTTTCTTAATATATATAATCGCCTACTTATTAGATTATATTTCTATAAAGGCAAGGGATTAGTCTAAACGCTTTAGATTGTTTATAATGTATTTAAAAAAATGATATAATTTTTTAGTGCTGCTATATAAATAGTTCAGTTTGTTGTTTTGATAACTAAATCACTGATAATAAATGATGTAATCGCTGTAATCTGTTTTTATAACTATCAATCGATATAAGATTGCTTTTGATAGAATTAGTTCCTTTAGTTTCTTTATATTGTATCTAGGAAATTACTCTTTGTAGTTAGTGGAAAGAGAGGAGTTCATCTCTTCCTATTAGATAGATTCTGTATATAAACATTTTTGACAGATGATTATTCGAATTCTACTAATTGTTAGTAATTTGTTGATTGTTTAGTTTATAAGCTTAATTATACTTGCATTTGCTAAGTGATTTATTTCCTTATTACCTTCAATCTCCATATATCCAGATAATTACTTTATTCTAATGTCGAATTGTTTTATTGCTTTGTAATACTTGTGGAAAACCTATTATATTGTAAGCAATACATTTTTATATATATTTCAGATGATTGATGTATTATTAATATACATCTAGATCCAGCTGTTCAAGGGATCTTCAAGCATAGTGATTAAATGCTTCAATCTGTGTTATGCTCCTATCGCTTTTGTATTGAATATATGTAAGTCATTTTGGATTTGCTTAAATCCGGAGGCTATTTAAGTATTATTGTGATATATTGTATATCTGTAGTCAATATAATATTTGCGATTAATGATTTGTTTTGATCCGTTAGAGAAGATTGTATAGTTTTTGGATGGAAGTTGTTGTTATTACTCTTTGAAGGCTTGAGCTGCTTCTTTTTTGGTTAATCCTTTTGTTGGATTTGTTTTGCAGTTATTCGAGAAGTGTGAATAGAATAGCTTTGAGTATTATATCTTTAGAATGAGATAGCTGAGCCGTTAGATTTTTGTAAAAGGTCCTTTTGCTGTATCTATTTCTTATTCATATTTTTATATTACTAACTTCAAATGATTTATTAATAAATATTGATTATCGATTGTTTTTAACTGAAATACGAATTACAGTTTGGCATATTCTAGTATGATTATTTCCGATGGTAGGCCTATTTCTTTGATAAGAGCTGTGATTGATATAGTCTTGTATATTGGGATTGCTTTTTTTGTAATAATATTGATTATTTTATTGATATAATAGAGATGATTTTTTATGCCTGTATTTATACTTGGATTGCTTTGGTTTAGGCTAGGCTTATATTTATTAGTGTATTATACTTTTGTGCTGAATAGTATTATTAGGAGAATGTAGGTGATCATTGCTTTTTTTAGAGAGAAAGCTGGTGGTCTATGTATAGTGCGGGTGATCGATTTGATATGTAAGGCTACTTTTATAGCTTTCGCTATATGTGTTTTGATGTATTATAAAAACGAAAGCTGGTGATCGAAGAAGATACCCAATCATCTCAAAGTAGGCTGAGTGTTTTCATTTGTTGTAATTGATATTGGAATGATTATTAGATCTGAATTCACTATTAATAGTGGATTAGTAATATTATGTTGTTTGGTAATATAAAGTAGTTCGAATTCTCAGAGGCGAATAGGATTCTGTTCTCCTTACCCCATCTGATGATCTGCTATACTTGTTGTTGTAGGATTCTAGCATTCGTAGAGAGATACTTGGAAGAGTGGTAGATCGCGATATTATCTATATAACCGAAACGGAATTTCATATCTCGATTGAGGAGCTCAGCAAAATAGAGTATATAGAGTATAGGTGATAGTGGGGACCCCTGAGGAATTTTTTTTATTTTTTTTTATTTATATTAATTAACGTCTGTTTTGGACCTCTCTAAGGGTATTTAGATGTACTAAGATAAGGAACTATTTGAGCGGTGTGATCGTCGCAACTGAATTTAGCAATTTAACTTCAATGCTAGGGGCTATTCGTTTCTCTGCAGGTGCGATCCGCTTTTGTTTCTAGAAGGGAATGTTTGATCTGGGTTGTTGTTGAGGTAAAGCTTAGTTCCCGAATAGATAGACTTGTTGTAGACTTTAATCCTTATAGTAGAGAAGAAAAAGCGAGAATGGGTTGCTATTTGTTTAGTTAAGTAATAGGGCTCTTGTATTATATATTGGGTTTGTGGTTTTTAAGGTATAATGTATTCGAGTGATTAGTTGAGTGATGAGTTTATAAGGGATAAGCAGTAAGCTTTGTTGAAAAGATTATTGTTTTCTAAGGGTCTTTTAGTAATTAGAATAGATCTGAGTATAGAATTCTGAATCGGTGATTAGCTGAATAAGCTTGTTAGGTATATATAAGAATTTCTTGATATATGTAATTGCCTGCTTATTAGATTGTATTTCTATAGAAGTAAGGGGTCAGTCTGAACGCTTTAGATTGTTTATAATATATTTAAAGAAGTGATATGATTTCTTAGTATTGCTGTATAAATAGTCCAGCTTATTGTTTTAATAACCAATCGCTGATGGTAAGCGGTATAATTATTATGGTCTGTTTTCATAACTATCAATTGATATAAGACTATTTTTTAGTAGAGTTAGTTCCTTTGGCTTTTTTGTATTATATCTAGGAGATTATTCCTTATAGTTAGTAGAGAGAAAAGAGTTCATTTCTTCCCATCAGGTAGATTCTGTATGTAAGCGCTTTTGACAAACAATTGTTCGGATCCCACTGATTGTTATAGCTTATCGATTTGCCTGGTCCATAGATCCAATTACGCCTGTGTTTGTTAAGCGATTTGCTTTCTTATTACCTTCAATCTTTATATATCTAGATAATCATTTTATTCTAACATCAAGTTGTTTCATTGCTTGTGATATTTGTGGAAAGCCTATTGTATTGTAAACGATGTGTTTCCGTATATACCCCAAATAACCGATATACTATCAATACACATCCAGATCCAACTATTTAAGGGTCTTCAAATATAATGATTAGATACTCCAATCCGCGTTATACTTTTATTGCTTCTGTATTGAATATATATGAATTGCTTTGGATTTGCTTAAATCCGAAGGCTATTTGAGTGTCATTGTAATATATTGTATATTCATAGTTAACATAATATTTGTAATCAATAGTTTATTCTAATCCATCAAAGAAGATTGTATAGTTTTTGGGTGAAAAGTTGTTGCCATTATTCTTTGAAGGCTTAAACTGCTTCTTCTTTAGTTAATCCTTCTGTTGGATTTGTTCTATAGCCATTCGAAAAGTGTGGGTAAAATAGCTTCAAGCGTTGTGTCTTTGGGATGAGACAGCTGAGCCGCTGGATTCTTGTAAGAGGCCCCTCTTGCTGTACCTGCTCCTCGTTTGCATTTTTGTATTATTAATTTCAAACAATTTACTAGTAAGTATTAATTATCGATCGTTTTTAATTGGAATGTGAATCACAGCTTGGCATGTTCTAGTACGACTATCCCCGATAGCAGGCCTGCTTCTTTAATAAAAGCTACAATCAGTATAGTCTTGTATACTGGGATCGCTTCTCTTATAATAATATTGATCACTTTATTGATACAATAAAGATAACCTTTTATATCTATACTTATACTTAAATCACTTTGGCCTAGGCTAAACTTATATTTACCAGTATACCATACTTCCATGCCGAATAGTATTACTGGGAGAACGCAGGTGATCACTGCTTTTCTTAGAGAGGAAGCTAGCGGCCCATATATAGTACGGGCGATTGATCTGATATGCGAGGCTATTTCATAGCTTTCGCTTGTATATATTTTGATGTGTTGTAAGAACGAGAGCTGGCGATCGAAGAAGATGCCTAGTCATCTTAGAGTAAACTGAGCGTTTCCACTTGTTGCAATCAATACTGAAATAATTATTAGATTGGATTCACTATCAATAATAGATTAGTAATATCATATTATCTAATAATATAAAGTAGTTCGAACTTCTCAAAAGCGAATAGAATTCTATTCTCCTTATCCCATTTAATGATCTGCTGTATTTATTATTACAGAATCCTAGCATTTATAAAGAGATACTTGGAAAAATAATAGATCGCAATATCATCTGTATAGCCGAAATGGAATTTTGTATCTCGATTGAGAAACTCAGCAAGATAGAGTATATAGAGTATAGATGATAGTGGGGACCTTTAAAGGATACTGTATACCATTAGATACTCCTCAGTTATAATGCTCTTCGAGTCTTACTCTGACTTTTCTGTTTGTAAGGAATAGTTTATCAGTTTGAGTAACAAAGTTAGCCATCCTTATTTAATCATTCGACTTAAGAGTCAATATTTTAAAAGAGTATTAAAAACTTTCTGTATATTTATAATAATAATCGAAACTATAGTGCTAATTACTAATACAAGCTCTGTATCATACATAAAGGCAGCTGCTAGATCTATTTCTAATCTTTTGGGGAGCACTTCACAGTATTATAGGCTGATTACTTTATATCTCAAGTTATTCAAGATATTTGGCTAGCTATATATTATTCGAAACCCTTTCCGATATAGGAGATCAGGGTTATTGATCGCTACAACCATGGTAATATTTTGTCTTTCTTGTTTACCTTGGGAATTATTACTATTTCCATTAGCTTCTATCCTTCTAAATAGTAGTTTAGAGCTAGGCATAATACAAATATCTCCCGAATCAATAACTTGATACTCAACCAGTATGTCTTAAGGAGATATATAGTAGCTCGATCTATTCCTAGTATAATATACAAGGCTCCTATGATATGCTTTTCTATCTCTTTAGCCGAGATTGTTCTTTTCTAAAGGAAGATCCCTTTATATGTTTGATTGTATAGTAAATCATTTGGAAGATTATTATCCGCCTTGAATCGATTTAGAACCGCTATAAATAGAGTGTCTGCTTTCTCTCTTGTATCGCAGATCTCCTGCTCGCTGATTATTAGGGAAAGGGATTTCGCATTACTTTCAAGAGTCAATTTATACTATCCTATAATTCGATAGAGTTCTTTATCGTTCTTAACCCCATCTAAACATATAGCTCAATAAAATCTTTTGACTTGTCGCATTACTTTTTGTAAAAAGTATATAGTATAAGTTTTCCTTTCCAAATCCATTCCTTTCCATACTTCTATATATATTCGATAAGCTTCTTTACACTCATCCGTCCACCATGGCAAAGCTTTCTCTGCTTTTCGATCAATCTTGTCAATTACTCGGATCGACTTATTTAGTACTTTCGCCAATTTACTAACATAGATCTCGATCTCGGTTGTAGTTTGGATATCTACATTACTGAGGTGGGCTAGCTGATTAATCATTAGTCCATCCAATCTCGGCAGATCCGCCTCCTTTATTTAGTAATGATATTAATCCCATTTTGTTATTCCGCAATTCACTAGATTGATAATCTAAGTAGTATAATCAAATCCATAATGGAGTTCTTCTAGTATCTCTATATAAGCGAATGATATATTAGAGAAAGTTTAGGTTAGCACATACCCTCTTGCATAAGTGAATATACCTAAGATACCTATAAACTCCATGCCCTACTCGTTTTGCCCATATTGCAAGCTGTGTTCTTGATTGGCTACAATCACCCCCCGGTTCCCATAACTTATGCTTTGCATTAAAGTCCCCTCCTATAATCGTATGCTTATTTGGGAATTAAGTGTATAATATAATTAATAATATTAAAATATATAGAGCTCTGTAGATATTCAAAATCGAGTATTTATTGACTTGTATCCAGAGTAGGTCGCTGTTTTCGAGGTCGATCCATTTGCTCTATTTCAAGTATACACCTTTTCGTATATATCATAACCCGAGGGCCTTGTTCGTTCTCCTCCAAATCTCCCTGAAGGTTCCAGTTATCGATCGGCTGATACCAATTGTATACATTGTGATTTTGCATAGTTGAATTCCAGTATAGTCTTGGCTTCTGTAAACAGATTACATTCAGCTGAGCTTCAGCTG
Source organism: Botrytis sinoallii (assembly GCF_014898435.1). NCBI lineage: Eukaryota > Fungi > Ascomycota > Leotiomycetes > Helotiales > Sclerotiniaceae > Botrytis > Botrytis sinoallii. The sequence continues at coordinate 743,086 of NW_024066055.1, forward strand.
CTAGCTATAATAGTATGATATGATTTCGCGTATCCCCGTCTATATTCGCTTAAGCGATAGTGAGACCTTTGTTTCTTTGAGTGGACTCATCGATTATACTATTTATAAGAGGATTTAGATATAATATTTACTATTATAAAGATCTCTACATCGTTTATCTCCAGATCTATTAGAATAAAGACTTTTTCTACTAAGACTTCTATATTAAGATTCCACTAGCTTTAGCTATAAGCTAGACATATACATAATATAGTTAATATAATCGACAGACTTATACTAAGCCTACACATATTTGCTAAGATATTCATTCTTATATACTATAATTCTCACCTCTGAAGTAACTAAAATTTCTGTAATTATTACTCTAGAAGGTAAAGATGGTTTAGGGGTATAATCTGCTTCATCTGTATCTACTTTATACAACGTTTTATAGTCTTTCTGCCAATAGCTCTAACTGCAGCCAGTTTCTTTGCAGTCAGAGCGATCCGTTGTTTAACGTAAACCCTAAGAGCAATTGGGCAATTGGAATGGCCAGCGCAAAAGGGCCCATAACAATTAGTGTATTGAGCTGCTTTAGTGTATTACTGATATACAAGTATACTTTTATACTCAGTGTTTAGTTTATTGTATGTCAAGCATCTTGAGGCTCTATATAGGTAAAGGGGTTACAGTACCCTAGATAGTTAGTATTATGAAATTGAATTTCCCGAGGTTTGTTTAGGAGAATCGAGTAGAAACTATTATTGAATAGTTTGAAACCGCGGTATTACAATATTGAAGCCAATAATTCAGGTGGCTCTTTTAGTAATCAGATTGACCTTGCTATATATTAATCTGTAGTTGATTAACTGCTTACCAGTTTGAGCTATAATCTTCTCCTTGATAAGCTTAGTGGGTATAAAAGCAGAAGTACTTTCGATATGATAGAAATTGTGTGGTACTTGTAGGACTGCATACATAAACCATTTTTCTAATCTACACATACTTATTACATAAAGGGTTTTAAGTACCCGCTCAACATTTTCTATTTTCATAATCTCCTCCCAACTAGCACCAAAACTGCACCTTAATGTCCAGCCTGTGTTGTTCCTCTGAAGAAAGGGGATCTCTACTAATGTGATCCCAACAACTGCCTCTTTTATTCTGAGTCTTAACAGGAATGAGCTAATCTCTGAAAGCAAAGCTTCCCCGCCAGCTATTATAAGGATCGTTTTCTCGATCCGATCATTCTCCCTTTTGAATCTACATGCTCCCGAGCAATCAATGTTCGTACTTCCACTAAGAGCAGAACGCATTATATTAGTAAAGCCTGTAATAAGACTTGCTACCTCAAGCCTCATCTGAGTTTTCAATACATCAATATAGGTTTTCTGCATATTACTTTCTGACTATAATTACTCCGTTACAGGCTTTCTCCCTTAATCAAAGATAATCTCCATTACTCCTAACAAAGCAAAGATGATTATACTTTTAAACTTCACAGCGAGTTTACATTGTTAGTCTTGAAACCCTTATACAAGCTTATCTGCTAGCACTATGAATACCTCGATTACCTCCCATCTCTCCCCTTCTATCTTATCAATCCTTTCGAATTGTTTCTTGATTACACCAAGAATAAAGCCTATGAGCAATCTTATAATTAGTGGGGACTGTATACCAGCCCCTGAGGTGTTAGTGACTGCTTGAAAGGGGAGCACCCCCTGGGTTGAAGAACCGCTCGGCGCGCCAGGGGCGCGCATCGCCATTGGCATAATGGGAGCCTCCTGTGGTTACAAGGTTTGATAGGATTAAGCCTGCCGGGGCAGGGGAAATAAATAAGGAGTATATATGAATCGTCCCTTCCTCGATTTGAACCCCTGAGGAATACCGCATACTACTAGATATTTTTCAGTTATAATGCTTTCGAGTCTTACTTTGATTTTTCTGTTTATAAGAAATAAGTCTATCAGCTTGAACAACAAAGTTAGCCATCCTTGTTTGATTATTCAGCTTAAGAGTCGATACTTCAAGAGAATATCAAAAGCTCTCTGTATATCTATAATAATAATTGAAACTATATTGCTAATTGCTAATACAAGCTTTGTATTATAAGTAAAGATAGCTATTAGATCTATTCCTAATCTTTTAAAAAGCGCTTTATAGTATTGTGGGCTGATTACTTTATGTTTCAAAGTTGTTCAAGATATTTGGCTGACTATATACTATTCGAGATCTTTTTCAATATAGGAGATTAGAGCTATTGGTTATTACAACTGTAGTAACGTTTTGTCTTTCTTACTTACCTTAGGAATTATTATTATCTCCACTAGTTTTTATCCTTTTAGATAATAGTTTAGAGCTAGATATAATACAAATATCTCCTGGATCAATGACTTGACGCTCGGCTAGCATGCCTTAAGGAAGTATACAGTGACTCGATCCACTTCTAATGTAATATACAAAACTCCTATAACATGCTTTTCTATCTTTTCAATTAAGATCATTCTTTTTTAAAGAAGGATCCCCTTATATATTTGATTGTGTAGTAAATCATTTAGAAGATTATCGTCCGCCTTGAATCGATTCAGAATTACTATAAATAGAATATCCGCTTTCTCTCTTGTATTACAGATCTCCCGCTCACCAATTATTAGAAAAAAGGATTTCGCATTACTTTCGGAAATCAATTTATACTATCCTATAATTCAATAGAATTCTTTATCATCCTTAACCCCATCTAGATATATAGCCTAATAGAATCTCTTAACTTGTTATACTACTTTTTGTAAAAAATATATAGTATAAGTCTTCCTTTCCAAATCCATTTCCCTTTATACTTCTATATATGCTCAATAAGCTTCTCTACACTCATCCATCCACCATAACAAAACTTTCCCTACCTTTCAATCGATTTTATCAACCACTCGAATCGACTTGTCTAACACTTTTGCAAGCTTATTAATATAAATCTCGATCTCAATTATAGTCTGGATATCTACATTACTAAGGTGAACTAGTTGATTAACCATTAGTTTATCCAATCTTGACAGATCCATCTCCTTTATCTAATAATAATACTGATTCTATTCTATTGTTTTACAGTTCGCTAGATTGGTAATCTAAATAATATAATCAAATCCATAGTGGAGTTCTTTCAGTATCTCTGTATAAGCGAATGATACATTAGAAAAGATTAGATCTAGTATATACCCTTTTGTATAGATAGGTATACTTAGAGTACCTATAAACTCCATACCCTGCTCGTTTGCCCATATTGCGAGCTGCGCCCCTTGATTAACTACAATCACCCCCAATTCCCACAATTCATACTTTGTATTAAAGTCCCCTCCTATGATCATATATTTATTTGGGATCAAATATATAATATAATTAATAATATTCAAAGTATACAGAATTCTATAAACATTCAAGATCGAGTATCCATTGACTTGTATTTAGAATAGGTCTTTATTTTCGAATCGATTTATTTGCTTTACTTTCAAATGTATACCTTTTTGTATATATATTATAATTCAAGGGCCTTGTTCGTTTTCCTTCAAGTTTCCCTGGAGGTTCTAGTTATTGATTGGCTGATACTAATTGTATATATTGTAATTTTGTATAATTGAATTCCAGTATAATCTTGGCTTCTGTAAATAGATCACATTCAGTTAAATTTCAGCTGCTAGTTATAATAATATAATATAATTTGCATGTTCCTAGCCTATATTCGTCTAAGCAATAGTGAAACCTTTATTCCTCTAAATATGCTTGTTGATTGTATTATTCATAGAGAGGATCTAGATATAGTATTTATCATTATAGAGGTCTCTGTATTGTTCATCTCCAGATCTATTAAAGTGAAAGCTTTTTCTATTAAGACTTCTATATTGAGATTCTGCTAGCTTTAACTACAAACTGGATGTATGCGTAATATGATTGATACAATCAGCAGACTTGTATTAAATCTATATAAGCATTTGCTAAAGCATTCATTCTCATATACTATGATCCTTGCCCCCAAAGTGACCGGGGTTTCTGCGATTGTTATTCTAGAAGGTAGAGGTAATTTAGAGGTATAATCCGCTTCATTTGCATCTACTCTGTACAGCATCTCATAGTCTTTTCTGCCAACAGCTCTGACTGCGACTAGTTCCTTTGCGGTCAGAGCGATCCGTCGTTTAGCGTAGACCCTAGGAGCAGCTGGGCAGTTGGTAGAAATGAATTATATTATAACTACTTTCTAGAATATATTATAATACAAAGTAGGTTCACTATACCTACAAACGCTTTCCCAGCTTACTTATAATAAAGCCACTAGTACTAGACTTTTATAGAATCTTCTAACTACATTAAACCACCTATTGTATAATTACCTTCAAAGTTCCACACACAACAAATTTCGAAGGAAACTTTTTCTTCGAAATACGACCCGTTCGCGATCGATTTAGATCATAGTTATTAAACCAAATTGATTGCAATTGCCCCCCAGTGATTCTGACCAGTAGTTGTTGTGCTACTGTCGTCGGCGCTCCGAACACAAAACATACACGAAAATTCGCGTAAAAATTTTCTCACTCCGAACTACCAGAATAAGAACTAGATCCTCAATATGAGCTCTCTTAACAATCCATCAACACTTAGGGATACAGCCATGATGGAGGCTCCTTCTGAAGCCTCCATTATACCAAACACTTATCCTACTGTTGTCCTAGGTACCCCAATATCTTCAAGCCCTCCCCCGCCTTCTGAAAACCCTCAATTCGAAATCTCTAGCCCTATCCTATCAACCAACCAGCCAGCCAGTTCTGGAAGAAGATTTGAAGAATTCAATCTACTTAGTGACCCCTTTATTACTCAAGATACAACCAATACTACCTATATATTCAATCAGAATAAGAAACGGGGCCCTACAATACCCCTTAGCAATCAGAACAAACAACCTAGAATCCAAAACAACCCAAACACACCCAAGGAAGCTATTTTGAAAGCTAGAGACCTTATAGTGCTAGCTTCCTCTCTCTCCCAATCACGCGAAGAACAATCCAAGCTCTTAGATCTCCTAGAGATCTTTAGAGAATATACTGAAAAGGGGAAGCTTACTACAGCTTCGAATATCATCACCTCTCAAATCACCCATTTGGAAACCGCTACACGCAAAATCGAATCACAAGCGAAAGCATTAGCTAAACCTCTTCCGCCCACTACTGCTACTACCACTACATTGAAACCAACATACACTGATATTTCAAAAAAAGGAGAATGGAATTTAGTCCCCAAAGGGAAAAACATTACATCTACTAATATAGAAAAGAAATCTAACCTCATCCAAAAACGAATTATCTTAATCAAGCCAGATTTTCCAAACCCTACCTCCTTTTCCCCTCTAATTATCCGAAACAAAATAAATGAAGCCTTTCAAAAGATCGGAATCAAAGGGCCAGTCATTGCAGCAGCAAACTATATCCTTCAATAATAATATCATTATCACAACAAATGATCCCTTTACATCACAATTCTTATTAGAAAAAAAAGCGATTTGGAGTAATATTATCAAATTCGAAAGAATCCAAAAGGATCAAGAATAGCACAAAGTCATTATTCACAAAATCCCAATTAAAGAATTCTCAGGCACAAAAGGAATGGATCTTATACTCGACGAAATCAAAACCTTCAATCCAGACTTCAAGCCTATAGGAACCCCCTTTTGGCTTACACCCGCCTCCAGAAGAGCCCATCAACGAGAGGGTGCTATCGTTATTGCTTTTGCTACAAAATCAGAAGCAGAATTAGCTATTCGAAAGCGATTATATATTGCTGGAAATAGTATAAGAGTAGAACAATTCTACGAATCAAAACCAACTACACAATGTCAGAAATGTCAAGGATTTGGGCATCAGGATGCCTATTGTAGAAGGAACCCTTCCTGTGGATTATGTGGAGGCAAGCACATTACATCAGTACACTTGTATATGGTATGTAATATCAGAGGAAAGTTCTGTCAACACTTAGAAGTAAAATGCTCGAATTGCCAAGGGAATCATACAGCAAATTCGAAAACATGCGAAACCTATTAGGCTATTCAACAAAAATCGAATACTACTCATTAATAAGTCACACTAATATTCGAATCCTTCAAATAAATCTCAATCGGAGTTCACAAGCTACAGAGAACGTTCTACAGCTTGCAATAGAACTTAACATCGACCTCATTATGATTCAAGAACCTTGAATTATTAAAAACGGAATCGATTACTCAAATTCAAGATCTATTATACACTCCAATTTCACACAAACATTACCAAGACTCAATCCTAATTACCGGCCACGTACACTACTATACACATCAAAAACTCTTCAAGCTACAATCAATCTAGCTTCCGATTCTCCAATAGATTCTGATATACAGATTTTCAATTGTCAAAATGGAAACAAAACCTTTCAAATCATCAATATATACAACGAAGCTGATCAAGCTAAAGAGAAAGGTTTCACAATCGAAAGGTGCTTGTATAATATATCTATCACACAAGAAACCATCCTTTTAGGCGACTTCAATGCCCATCACCCATGATGGGATCCTTTTTCGAAGAAAAGCGGAAACGCTGATCAATTAGCTGAATGGTTTGAAGATCAGAATCTCATTCTTTTAAACGAGCCCGGAATCAGCACTTTCTATCGAACTAATCTCCTTAATCCAAGTGTTCTTGATCTAACGCTAGCATCAGAGGGAATCTCTCCTCAAATTCACAATTGGCAAACGCTTTCAGATACAGGATCTGATCATGCAGGAATACTATTCGAATTAAAAGGAAAAGAAGATCTAAGTACTTCTAATACTGGATCGATAGCTAGATACAATACTAAGCTAGCGAATTGGGAAAAGTTCGAATCAATACTCAAATCGGAATCCTTATATTCCCCTATTCTGTCGAATTTAGAATTAATCCTTCCAACCAAAGAGGATTCCTTAAACCTTTTGAAAAACAAAGACAATCACTATCTAACTCTAGATCAAGCAGCAAGCGAACTTACTAGGATCATTCAAAAAGCAATAGAAAGGTGTATACCTAAAATTGTTTCAATCAAAAATGCCAAACCATGGTGGACACCTGAATTGAAAGATCTCCGAAAAGAGCTAAGAGAAGCAAAGCAAAGAATTGAATCAGATCTGGAGAATCATAGCTCTAAGGAAGGATATCGAATCGCTAGAAACAAGTACTTTCAAGCTATTAAAACAGCAAAAAAGGATCATTGGAATAAGTTTCTAGAAAAGGAGGACACAAAGACAATTTTCAAAGCAATGGCCTATACTAAAGACTTTCAAGATCAAAGGATACCGGATATTGCAACAGAAAGCTCTTTCGAAGGAAAATGCTCTGCTTTCAGATCAACTCTGTTCCCACCCCCTCCTATTACCCCAAAACCACAATGGGAAGGGTATAAACAATCCAAGCAATGGGAATGGCCTAATCTTACTCAAATCGAATTAAGCAATGCCTGTTCAGTCAAAATCCAAGGAAAAACCCCTGGCCCAGATGAATCAATCAAGAGATCATTATAAAGGCTTACAAAGCAATCCCACAAACCTTTTTTACTCTCTTTAGTAAACTTATTAATCTAGGATATCACCCGAAATGTTGGAAACAAGCCACAGGAGCTATTCTGAAGAAAGCTTCCAAACCAGATTATTCCCTTCCAAAAGCATATAGAGTAATTGCACTCTTAAATTGCCTGGGTAAAATAAGCGAAAGGATTCTAGCTCAACAATTAGGATATTTAGCGAAAACAACCCATCTCCTTCACAAAAGTCAAATGGGAGGACGCCAAAAGAAATCAGCAATCGATGCTGCACTTTTACTGACTACAGAAATTGAAAGAAACAAGCAAGCCAGTAAAAAGACCTCAATATTATTTATAGATATAAAGGGAGCATTCGATCACGTTTCGAGAAATCGACTATTAGATATTTGTAAGAAGCTAAAACTGCCCACAAATCTGATAGCCTGGATAGCCTCATTTCTTCAACAAAGACAATTGAAACTATCTTTTAATAATCAAATCGAATCTTTCAAGCCAATTTCGACCGGAATACCACAAGGCAGCCCGATTTCTCCAATTCTCTTCCTTATATATATCAGGGAGCTCTTTTTACCCAATTCGATCAAGTTTCTTTCCTATATAGATGATATTGCTTTAATCACACATTCATCTACATGGAAAAAGAATATCAAAACCCTAGAGAGAGTTACAAAACAAATCTATGAACTCAGTTCTAGAAATGCAATCCAATTCGATTTGGCAAAAACAGAGCTAATGCACTTTTCATCATCCAAATTGACGAAAAAATATCCAATCACGCTACCCAATTCGGAAATAATTGTACCCCAATCTCTCATTAGATGGCTGGGAATATGGTTCGACCCGAACCTCAAATTCGATCAACATGTTAATATTCGAATCACACAAGCGAAAGGTGCCTTCCATCGAATGGCTCGATTAGCTAATACCGAAAAGGGCCTTAATCCTAAAGCCCTTAGACAATTATATATAGCATGTGTAACCAGTATAGCTGATTACGGATCAGTGATTTGGTGGAGAGGTCAAACTCATTTCAAGAATATAATGCAATCGCTTCAAAACCTAGCTCTTCGAAAGATATTAGGAGTCTTCAAAACAGCCCCAATCCTTCCAATGGAAGTAGAAGCAGGCCTAAAGCCCCCAAAAATTCGATTAGATTCAAATGTTAGGCAATACGCGTTTCGTCTAGCTAAACTCTCGCCAAACCATCCAATCAATATCGAAAAAGAAATATCAGCTCAATATCAAACCGATTTGGAAGTAATCCCTACTCCTCAAAGAAAACGATATAAATCAATCCAACTTGATAGAATTAGAGGATCAATAAATCAGGATCTCAATCCTATTTCACTTGAAAAGATTATTCACTTCAACTTCCCCCCATGGAAAAAGGAAATTCCCTTCAGAGTTAATATTAGCAATTCATCAAAAGAAGATACTGCTATTCTTCACAATATCGTTTTCAATCACAGAGATAAGGATACTACCTACATTTATACTGATGCCTCTTCTACTGAAAAAGGAATAGGTATAGGTATAGGTATAATCGCAATACAACCAAACAATCGAATTTCATATCAACAACAATTGAATATTGGTAGCAATCAACTAGTGTATAATAGAGAGCTTTACAGGGTTACTAGAGCTATTGAATATGCTAGCACAATTGCCTGTATTAACAACAAATTCAAGATATATTCGGACAACCAAGCTGGTCTATATCGCTTAAAAACACCATCAGACTACCCTGGACAGGCCTATCAGATTCGAGCAATCAAGCAGCGGAAATCATCAAAGCAAAAGGAGCTGAAGTATCTCTAAATTGGGTTCCAGGACATACTTTAGTAGAAGGAAATGAGCTAGCAGATAAACTAGCAAAGGAAGCAACCACAATATATTCTATCTCAAACGAAACAAGTTTTGGACTTCTAGATATGATGATCAAAGAATACGATTCAGATCAATGGCTTTCTACTCTCAATCAATACAAACTCAGATCAAATCAATCCCCTTTGACCTATTCAAAGCTATTTCCATGGAAGATAGGATCGAAAATCAAGCTACCAAGCGAAACCAAGCGAAACACTGCTAGCGCATATTTTCAACTCAAATTAGGTCATGGATATATCAAATCTTATTTACATCGATTCAAACTCTCTGATAACAAATGTATATGTGGTAATATTGAGGCTCCACAACACCTCCCTATTAGTTGTCCCATATACAAAGCAGAGAGAAAAGAAATATTCAAGAATATACCACTATCTAAGATCACTATACAGTTCCTACTCCATACAAAAGTAGGTATTGAATTAGCCATTAAATTCATCAATATCACCAAAATCGCTACAAGAGCATGGCACCTGGCCAGGGCTCTCATACAAGACGAGATAGAGGAAGGAATAGTAGTAGAAGAGGAGAGAGGAGAAGAGAATGAAGAAGAAGTAATTAGAGAAATAAGAGAGGGCTTTGATTTCCTTACAATTTCTTAATTTTCACAATTTTCTTATTATATACAATGTGTATAATGAGCGGGCACTGTTCCCCAGCATTTGTTTTTACTTCCCTAAATCGTATATATCCATTTTTGTAGAATAAAAAGTTATCCGCTAGAGCCTCTAGAGGCCTAGCCGTCCTATATAGTCTTAGACTGAAGATGGACGTAATGAAATCAATCAATCAATCAATCAATCTTCAAAAGTTCCGGTTAGGATTAAAACCATTTCTTCACATTTCCATTTCTATTTACTCCTTAAGCCTATCTAATATCTCCATTATGCCCTCTGCCCTATAGTATCCGATTATAAACCGATACACACATCCGTCCTCTCGAGTTATATAGACAGTATCACTGTCACTATCATTATATACTATGCCTCACAACTAATAACCGTTTCGCATTACCTTACCGGATTTTTCCTGTATAACAAGGCTGACTATGTCTCGCAGACTTACTATTTCAGACCTCTAGCCAGGCAGCCCTTCTATAGTGTTTCCAATCTACTAATCAAAGCTCTACTTATAAAATCCATTCCCCCAATGTATAGTTTGTAGTCGAAAGTAGAGCGCTAGGAGCGTGTTGTATATGTATATTGTAGGATTGGCCTCTGCCTGAGATTCTCCGCTGTTGTAATACCAATCAAACGTTATCGAATATGGTTTACTAAAAGCATTCTTCCTATACCGAAGCTCCTTTGCTGCTATACCACTCCTACACATTCGAAGGTAAGGTGCTAAAAATGTCCTTTCTCCTATTCTATATATGCTCCCGCCGGCCCTAGTAGACACTATCCTAGCCTTTGTATACTTCTTATTATTTCTCTTATTATTTGTAAATATCCAATCCGGTATATTTGCGGATTATATGTATTATTGAATTATAAAAATTCTATACACTAGTGCTTTAGAGGTGTTTTGTCGATTTTCGTTTGTCAAATTAAGGATATCGGCCCTACTTCTAACATAGGTTTTAGTTAGACTTAGTTATATTATAGAAGCCTTCATTATCTGTTGTTTCAAGGGCTAGTTCTGCTTTGCAGATGCTTTATCGCGATATGCTTTGGCTTTGCTCCTTATACAGATTCATAAAGGCATGGTTCCGTATTAATCCTACTTTCATCTCTTTTTTATTGTTGAATGGTTTTTATCTTCATTTTGCTGATAGTTCTCTATTTCGAGCATCTTTGCGATTACTCTCTAATGATTAGCTGTGTGTATCTTTGCTCCCAGTATGGCCTTCGATTAGTGTACAACCATTATCCGGTTCCAACTGATTCTACTTAGCTTTCCGATCGCATGATCGAAGGTTCGTAGGATACACTACGTATAGGTGAGAGTCATCGTATCCCTAGGTATTATATAGAATATTAAGGACTTTCGATTTGAGAGGATCCTGTAATTATATAATATTACCAAGTTTTCTTTTTATTTAATCAATTTACAAATAAAGAGATTTAGGTTTTATACAAATTATTATCGAAAAAGGAATTGAAGAAAAGATTATTTCAAAACGGAAGATTCTCAATTTGTTTGTATTCTCAATACTATTGAGGCTATAATATAAGAGGCTTATTAATTATATTCTGATATATTTCTTGATCAAAAGATAATTCAATAACAAGTCAATATCCTTAATGAATTTTATTTGGAAGTAAGTAATAAGATAAATAGATTTTGATATTATAAGAATACTTTTATTTTAATCAAATACTTTTTGATTAGAAAACAATTCTTAATATATTATTATTAAATAGTAATTTGAATAATAGATTTTTTATTATTATGGAAGTAGATCAATAATTATTATATGATATTATCTGTTGGTATTACCATGGGGATGGTGAAGTAATATAGTACTAATGATTCACACTATTGTAATATTGCTCGAGATTCTAAAAGCTAAAGGCTACGAATATATATGCTATAGTGCAGGAGTGCTAGCGTATACACTAGTGTGGTTAGTCATATAATCCCTATCCCAACATTAGCAATTCTCTAAAGTCATCGTATCGTGTCTTTTCTAGCTAATATCCCTTTCTCAGTCAATGATTTCCACTGCTTTAATTACTCGAATCTACACAACAAATTTCGAAGGAAACTTTTTCTTCGAAATACGACCTTCTCACGATCGCTCTAGATCATAGTTATCAATACAATTCCATTGCAATTATCTCCAAGTGATTCTGGCCAGTAGTTGTTGTGATACTGCCGCCGACGCTTCGAAACACGAAACGCACGCGAAAAAACGCGTGAAAAACTCTGTTCCAAGACTTCAGAACAGACAACCCAATCTCAACATCAATATGGAACACTCCGATTGTATAGTTGTAGAGGTTCCAAATACTAATCTGAATACTCTTTCAGATATAGATATGAGAGAAGCCACCCAGACCAATCTATAATACCAAATACCTATCCAGCAATCACTTCCAGCCCTCCTACAACCCCAAATTTGCCTACTTATTCCAGAAGAACCCCAATCGAATTATCAAGCCTTACTTCATCAATCAATCAAATAACCAGTCCTGAAATCAGAATACAAGATTTCAGTATACCTAGCGATCCTTTTATTACTCAAAAGCCAAACAACATCACTCAAATTTTCAACCAAAACAAAAAGCGAAACTCTACTACACTACTCACCAATCCAAACAAGCAATTCAAATCCAAAACGATCCAATCACTCCTAAAGAAGCTATTCTAAAGCTAGAGATCTCATAGTTCTAGCTTCCACTCTCTCTCAATCACGTGACGAACAATCTAAGCTATTAGATCTTTTAGAAATCTTTAGAGAATACACTGAAAAAGGAAATCTCACTACAGCTTCCAAAATCATCACATCCCAAATCAATCATTTGGAAAACAGCTACACGGAAAATCGAATCTCAAACCAAAGCTTTAACCAAATCGGCTCCCACCAGTACCACAATATCAACATCAAAACCTTCTTACGCTAATATTACAAAAGAAGGGGAATGGAATCTAGTTACTAAAGGAAAAAGTAACAAATCTATTCCAATAGAGAAAAAGGACTAGTATTATCCAAAAACGATTACTCTTAATCAAACCAGAATCCCTAACTCCAAAACCTTCTCGCCCTTAACGATTCGAACAAGATTAATGAAGCCTTCCAGGAAATTGGAATCAAAGGACCAGTAGTTGCTGCAGCAATACTCTCTCTCAATAACAATATCATATCACTACTAATGATCCCTTTACAACACAATTCCTAATTGAAAAGAAAGCCATCTGGAAAAATGTTATCAAATTCGAAAGGATTCAAAAAGACCAAGAATGGCATAGGGTTATTATTCACAATATCCCTATAAAAGAGTTCTCTGGGCCCAAAGGAATGGATTTGATTACAACTGAAATCAAAACCTTCAATACAGATTTCAAGCCAATAGGAACTCCCTTCTGGCTCACTCCAATAGCCAAAAGAGCCCACCAAAAAGACGGCGCTATCGTTATAGCTTTTGCCTCAAAATCAGAAGCCGAACTAGCTATTCGAAAGCGGTTGTATATTGCAGGCACTAGTGTCAGAGTAGAACAATTCTACGAATCCAAACCTACTACACAATGCCAAAAATGCCAGGGCTTTGGGCATCAAAGCTCGTATTGCAAAAAAGACCCTTCTTGCGGATTGTGCGGAGGCAAACACATTACAGCAATACACCTCTGTATGGTCTGCAACTTAAGAGGAAAACTCTGCTCTCATATTATCACCAAATGCTCTAATTGTCAAGGAAATCATACAGCTAGCTCTAAAAGCTGTGAAATCTTCAAAGCTATTCAACAAAAAAGCCAACAGCACTAATCAATGTGTTACAATAATATCAGATTTCTTCAAATAAACCTCAACAAAAGCTCCCAAGCCACAGAGAACGTTCTACAGCTTGCTCTTGAGCTCAATATTGATCTGATTTTAATTCAGGAACCTTGGATTCAAAAAAATGGAACCAATTTCTCTAATTGCAGATCGACTATACACTCCAATTTTATACAAATTCTCCCCAACTTCAACCCCGATCTCAAACCCCGAACCCTCCTATATATTTCCAAAGACCTCCGAGCTACAGTTAATCTAGCCCCTCATTCGCCAATAGACCCGGATATACAGATAATAAACTGCCAAAATGAAAGCGAAACCTTCCAAATTATCAATATATATAACGAAGCAGATCAAGCACAGGAAAAAGGATATACAATTGATCGGTCCCTTTACAATCTATCGATTAATCAACAAACAATAATATTAGGCGACTTCAACTCCCATCATCCATTATGGAATCCCTTTTCAAACAAAAGCGCTAATGCCGATCAACTAGCAGAGTGGATTGAAGATCAAAATCTAAGTCTATTGAATGAGCCTGGAGCTACTACTTTCTTTCGAACTAATCTGACAAATCCAAGTATACTCGACCTCACACTAGCTTCTCAAAGCATCTCTTCAAGGATACAAGATTGGCAAACACTTTCTAATATTGGATCCGATCATTCAGGGATTCTATTTGAATTAAAAGGAAAAGAGATTTCAAATACCCCTCTTCAAGAGCCAATAATCAGATATCATACAAAGCTAGCCAATTGGGAGCTATTCGAATCTATTCTACAATTCAAAGCCAAACACTCGCCCACTCTAGCCGAACTAAGTATGTTTACAACAACTACACAAGATTCGATTGATTTCCTTCAAGAAAAACGATATATATCGTTCCAAATTGGATCAAGCTGCTAGCGAACTTACAAGGATTATCCAAAAGGCAATGGAAAGCTGTACTCCGAAGGTTATAACAAACAAAAGAGCTAAGCCATGGTGGTCTCCTGAATTGAAAGCCCTTCGAAAAGAACTAGGAAAAGCAAAACAACAAGTTGAATCCAATCTCGAAAATATTAGTTCAAAAGAAGCTTATCGAATTATCAGAAACAAATACTTTCAAGCTATTAAAACAGCAAAGAAGAATCATTGGAACGATTTCCTAGAAAAAGAGAACACTCAAACTATTTTCAAAGCAATGGCCTATACAAAGGATTATCAAAATCAAAGGATCCCTGATATTACTTCAGAAACCTCTTTGAAGGAAAATGCTCTGCTTTTCGAACTACTCTGTTCCCTCAACCTCCTATCACAGCCGAACCTGAATGGAAGGATATCAACAATCCAACGAATGGGAATGGCCTGATCTCTCTAAAAATGAACTAAAGAACGCCTGTTCGGCTAAAATTCAAGGGAAAACTCCTGGTCCAGATGGTATTACTCAAGAAATCATTACAAGAGCGTATAAAGCTATTCCACAAACCTTCTTTATTTTATATAGCAAGCTTCTCAATATTGGATACCACCCACAATGCTGGAAACAAGCCACTGGAGCAATCCTAAAAAAAGCTTCGAAACCAGATTATTCGATACCAAAAGCGTATAGGGTTATTGCACTTCTCAATTGCTTAGGAAAAGTAAGCGAAAGGATTCTAGCTCAACGATTAGGATATCTAGCGGAAACTACCCATCTCTTACATTATAGCCAAATGGGAGGACGACAAAAGAAATCGGCAATCGATACAGCTCTCCTTTTGAATACAGAGATTGAAAGCAACAAGCGAGCTAATAGTAAGACTTCGGTTTTATTTATGGATATAAAAGGAGCATTCGATCATGTTTCAAAAAATCGATTATTGGATATCTGCAAGAAGCTGAGACTACCAACCAATCTTATCTCCTGGATAGCTTCATTTCTTCAACAAAGACAACTAAAACTATCTTTTAATAATCAAATCGAATCTTTCAAGCCAATTTCGACCGGAATACCACAAGGCAGCCCTATCTCGCCAATCCTCTTCTTGATTTATATTAGAGATCTTTTCCAAAACAATTCAATCAAATTCCTTTCATATATTGACGATATCGCTCTTATCACTAAGTCATCTACTTGGAGAAAGAATGTTAATTCGTTAGAAAGAGCTACAAAACAATTATACGAACTCAGCTCAAAGAATGCAATCCAATTCGATTTAGCTAAAACAGAGCTAATGCATTTTTCCTCTTCCAAATTAACAGCTCAATATCCTATTACTTTACCCAATTCGGAAACAGTAATACCCCAATCTCTAATTAGATGGCTTGGTATCTGGTTCGATCCGAATCTCAAATTCGATCAACACGTCAATATCAGAGCAGCACAAGCGAAAAGAGCCTTTCAACGAATGGCTCGCTTAGCTAATACAGAAAAAAGGCCTTAGTCCTAAGGCTATGAGACAGCTATACATAGCTTGTATAACTAGTATTGCTGACTACGGATCGGAAGTTTGGTGGAAAGGCCAGATCAAATTCAAGGACACGCTTCAATCACTTCAAAATCTAGCTCTTCGAAAGATACTTGGAGTCTTCAAAACCGCCCCAATCCTTCCAATGGAAATCGAAGCAGGACTAAAGCCAGCAAAAATCCGTTTAGACTCAAACATAAAACGATATGCCTTTCGATTAGTGAAACTATCACCAAATCACCCAATCAATATCGAAAAAGAAGTGCTATCTCAACACAAATCGGACCTAGAAGCAATGGCTACCCCTCGAAGGAAACGTTACAAGCCACTTCAATTAGATAAAATAAGAGAATCCATAGAACAAGATTTCAATCCATCTACTCTCGAAAAGATTACCCATTTCAACTTCCCTCCCTGGAAAAGAGATACACCTTACAAAGTCAATATTAGTAAAGCCTCGAAAGAAGATACAGCTACTCTTCACAATATTATATTTAAACACAGAGATCAAAATACAGTTTATATATATACTGATGCATCTTCTACCAAAAAAGGAATTGGAATAGGAGTAGGGATAGTTGCAATACAATCAAATGGATCAATCTCTTATCGAAAACGTTCGAATATTGGTATCAATCAATTAGTATACAATGGAGAATTATTGGGAGTTACAAAAGCTATCGAATATGCTAGCACTGTAGCATATGAAGGACAGAAATTCAAGATCTATTCGGACAACCAAGCTGGACTCTATCGTCTAAAAACCCCCTCCGATCACCCCGGGCAAGCCTACCAAATACGAGCAATCAAGGCAGCAGAGGATATTAGAGCAAAAGGAGCTGAAGTCTCTTTAAATTGGGTTCCAGGTCACACTTCGATACAAGGAAATGAAATGGCTGATAAATTAGCGAAAGAAGCAACTTCAATACGGGCCACTTCAAGCGAAACCAGTATAGGGCTACTTGGTATGATAGTAAAGAAACACGACTCCGATCAATGGCTAGAGACTCTCAATCAATACGAATCCAGATCAAATCAATCAGATACAACCTATTCGAAAACTCTTCCCATGGAAAATCAGCTCCAAAATCAAGCTACCAGAAGGTACTAAGCGAAATACTGCTAGCGCCTTCTTTCAACTCAAAATCGGCCACGGTTATATTAAGTCTTATTTACATCGATTCAAACTTTCAAACAATAAGTGTATCTGCAACAATATCGAAACAGCTGCACACCTCCTTATTGGTTGCCCAATATATAGAAAAGAAAGAAAGGAAATCTTCAAAGAAATACCAATCTCGAAAATCAACCTACAATTTCTGCTACATACGAAAATAGGTATCGAACTAGCAATCAAATTCATCAATACTACCAAAATCGCTACTCGAACTTGGCACCTATCAAGAGCCGAGATACAAAACGAAATTGTGGAAGAAGAAGAGACAATAAGAGAAGGAGAGAGAGCCATTTTGGAAATGGAAAGAGAAGGAGGAGGATGAGAGAAAAGATAGAAAAGAAAGGGTTTAACCCTCTCTACTCTATATCTTACTATACGCACTTCGTATAGTAAGCGGGAACGAGTCCCCAGTATTAGTTTTCACTTACCCTATTGTTAAAATTCCTAATTTTGTACTTTAAAAGTTATCCGCTAGACCATTTGGCCTAGCCGTCCTATATAGTCATAGACTGAAGGTGGACGTTAATTAAATCAATCAATCAATCAATCAATCCCTTTCTCAGTATAACCATCTGTGCCATTAATCTTTTTCAATCTATTTCGTAACCTTAATCTTTATAGTGTTATTATCAATCAAGTCTTTTAGGGCTTGATATGATTTAGATTTAGTCATTATGTTTACTAGATTAGATTCTTTATTAATCCATTTGATCTCTACAATCTCCCGTTTCTCATATACCTTTCGAATCGCCATTACATCGATTATTAATCTCTTTTCGATAATTGTATTAAGCTTTGTGAGATAGTTGTATAATGATCTTGAGTCGATACATATAACTAATAGTATCTTGTGATTTGGAAAGATCTTATCAAATGTGCCTTTAATTGCTGTACTAATATTAAAGCCTAAAACTATACCATAAAGCTCTAATACTAGTATACTTCTAGTAATTCTTTTATACTTAATTGACAATTAATGAATAATATTAGTCTTATTGAATTTGTTCATTAAAACGACAATATATCCAATCTGAGAGGACAAATCTTTATTGTTAACAAAAAACACATCTATGAATATAACCAATTTGAAAGAGTCCATATCAAATGAAATAAATTATAATTCTTTCTTTGAATTGTCAATCTGCCATTAAATGCATTTATTAAAAGTATTAGTATTTTCTTCTTTTGGGTTGACTATTTATACCACATATAACAAGTCAAAGGCTGCTTTTGGTTAATATATAGTTGCTATATATACTCCTCGAGCACGTTGTACAACATACTGGTTTTTTGTTGTCGCCAACTTTCTGAGCTTGCCACACATGCCTTACATATCAGATAATTCTGAATTGATTAGACGAAGGTTTTCGTATTGTTTCTTCTAGTTGAGGTAGATTGTGCTATTATCTTGCTGAGTAATCAGATTACTATTAAACTTGAGTAGTATATCTAATATAAGTATTTTATACTCTTTTATTATGAATTTAGTATTTCTGAATTCAGCTTGCTTACAATCTGCAAATACTTTATTAGCTACAATAAATATATTATCTGTTTGTAATCCGATAATATCAAATATTATATTGTCTTTAATTATATACAATAAATATAGATTATAGATTGATTATATCATCTTGAAAGTATTAATATAATGCTTATAGTAAATATTAAACCAATAATTATCTACTTCTAGGATATTATATAATAATTATATAACTTATAGGATAAAGCTTTTTAAAATATTTATTTCTAATAGTGATTGAGTATAAAACTTCTGAACTAAGTTCAATATCAACTGTATATATATTTATATAATATCGCGAATACTCATGATTATCTTGTTCTTGGGTAGCATCGCTATCACTGCTAGTATAATATATTGATTAACATATTATATTATTAGCGATTATATTAAAACAATACTTTTTCCTTGATCTTTTTATATTTATATAATTAATCAGGATTTGAGAAATGCTTTATCAATTTCTTTATTCTTAATCTTATCAACAAAACAAGAATTAAAAATCCTTATACTTGCAGGGATATCCGCAATCTTTATAAATTGGAAAACATTGTTTTTTATAAGTCTGTCGATTTTCTTTTATTTTGATTTCACAAAAATTGTCAATAATAAGGTATTAATAAATGCTGTATAATATTCAATATACTGTATATCATTAGACTTGTCTTTTTCTGATAGAAAAATCGATAAATCTGGTAAGTATTCTATGGATTCGATATTTTCTTCTTTTGTGAAAAGTATTGATTGTACTGGAATTATTATTTGAGGGATTTATTGTTATTAAGATTAGGGGTTTCTGGATATATCTAAAAGGGTTTCCTCTGAATTCCTACTTCTAATAGTAACTAATAAAGGAGTAGATATAATTTTGCCAGATTTTGGCAAAATTGTTCTATTTGCATTAAATATAGCAAGTTGCCCTTGCTATATCAATCCAACTTATACAAATAATATTTATACTAATTCAATAAATAATTGAGATTGATCCTAAGGCCAATCCTATACATCCTCTACATGAGATTTAACCTAAGTAATATGGAATTCCGTTGATCCACTTGATAATCATATTATATATATCTTATTTTTTATATCTAATAAATAATATGATTTTGTTTATTCTTTATATTCTCTTTATATCTAAATCTTCAAATTGATAAATAAATTGTATAAAGCCATTATAGATAATTTATTTCGCTAACTCAAAACATTAGATATTTGTTGTATTGCTTATAGTTTATGAATCTCATTTATTGCTTTCTTGATTGCTGATTGCTACTATAGAACTGTAGGTACGGGTGGGTCAGATTCAGATATCTGTGGATATGCTCCAAAGACTAGAAGTGTTGAAACTAATTCATTTGATCCTGTAGTGTTGTTTATTGCTTTTATAATTATTTATAATATCATCTCTTTTGTAATAAAGCTACCAAGCTTATCGGAAATAATAGTATATGCTTTCTTGATAACTGTATAATAGTATTCAATTATACTAATTAATCAATATACCTCAACTAATACACTCTTTGTTCTTATCAACATGATCATAGTATATTAAACGAATTCCTTGCTTACAAAGTTTTTCTCAGTATTATATATAATAAAATCTGGTGGACCGATATAAGTATTCATCCAGCATTTTCGAAGTATATCGAAAGTGTGTTTTGCAGTAACATTGTCTAGTTATTGTACAGCTTGGAATCGTATACTTTCATTAATGATATGTAGAATGGGATGAGTATCAATATATATGATATTGATTATTATTAAGTGATTAAAATCAATATCATTTTATAAATTGAATTTAAATCGATCTGGTGATTTTCTATACTTTTGATAATATTGATAGAACTTGTTGAGCTTATTAATCTCGGCTTTTGAAATATTATTATAACCAGCTTATTATAATACTTGTAAAAGTCTATATACCAATAAATAACCAAAGCAACAATGTAAATATTGTAATTCTGTATCGATAAGATAACACTTACTATTCTTAATGGTTTGTTATATAAACTGCTATATATTTATTTACTATAATAGAACTACATACTTGTTACATCGAATACAAAAGTAACTTTCTCCTGTTCTTATAATAACAGTATTGATGATATTATTATAATATATACCGAGACGATCCATATTATTAAGTGATAGTAGGAATAGTATTTCCGCATCTATAACATGAAATTCGACAATTCCTAAAGATAGATAAAGTTTAACTGATCCGAAAGATTCAGCTTTTCCAATCCCGAATATCATATTTATAACTCCTGTTCTGCTTTTATCTAAAATAATATCCTCGACAATTGTCTTGTATACCATATATTGATTGAATCCTACTATAAACCATTCCACTGCAACTATATTAACAATAATACCCTTGAACTCTTTGGAGTCATATTCGTTTATAAATATGGTTTCCTTTTAAATTCAATATATTAGAATATAAATGAGTATTTTATTAACTAATCTCATCATAATCTCTTTATCATTAATAAATCCGTTTTGAATAATAAAGCTTGAATATAGTTTTTGTTCTAATAAATCTTGAAATTCATATTAAATAAAATAAACTTCGATCTTCTTATCAATATTAATATCAGATTTCTTAATATCATTTTGATTAGAATCTTCGTATTCAATAAGAAACTATTTAAAATCTTTATTAAAGTTATTATTAATACTCTTAAACCACTTTTTGTATTTATGTTATAACTTGTCGCACTTTTCCTTATTGTATTTGGTTAACTAACAATTATTCTTTTTGCAAATAAAATACTTCTTTTTAATTTGTAATTTGAATGGTTGTTAATTACCTCGTTTAAATCCTTTATTCTGATTGTATTCTCCTTCGTATTGATATTTCCAATCGATATAGAATATCATATTTTCATTCGGATAAGTCAGTTTCCATATCATAATAGCTAAACGAAGTTCTTTAAGGAGACTTGATATATTATTAACTAAGCAAAAACAAGCTAAAAAGCATACTGATATTAATACATATATGTTGATAATCTTTTAATAAAGTAAATCCTTTATCCTAATCATATCACTGAATCCTTTATATAAATAACATAATTTCGTTATTATTTGTTGTAAACAATAAGTAATTGATTTCCTATTATTTTCTGATTATACTATCATATTCTTTAGTATAACAGTTTCCCATTGCCGCATAATATTTCTCTTATACTTGGGGCCTTTAAATATATCCATAAACAACTTTGCGAATCTCCTATATCAATATTGATATAATTTCTAAATTCATATAATAAAAATCAAATACTATATCGATAAGTATAGCAAAGAATACTCTTGGAAATAGATTATCAGATAAATCAACATATTGGCAATTGTTGAGGAATATATTGAATTTGTACATGAAATTGTTGTTTTATCCATTATATTTGTTATTCTTATTATAAAGTTTCGCAAGATTTCCGAAAAGTTGATCGATATTTATAACTCTTAATAATGGATTTGGGAAGATCTCCGGAATACTGTAATCATATCCTAGATCACCTTCTTTTCCTCCTCCCATACCGCCTTTGCCTCCACTACTGCCATTCCCACCATAACCACCTTATGGGAAATCGTTTCCTTTGTCTCCATTACTTCCTTCTTCTTTTCCTTTACTCAAACCACTATTACTATTGAATGAATCACCGGATAATTGACCACCTCTCTCTTGTAATAATAAAAACAATTATAATAATAGAGAATCGGGTTATCGAAAAGGTATTTCAGATTGAAACTATTTATACTGAATTGACTGTAAAGGTAATAGTTTCTTTTGATTATAGAATAAGTATGCAGATAAATTGGGTTCACTATTTTCTTATAGAAAGCCGATATTAGATTAAGGAACGGATTTATAATAATAGGGTGCTTATAATTTTAATAATGCTTTTTATTTAATATCAATACCCTTTTCTTTATTACCTAAAAAGCTAAATCCTAAAATTATTATGATTTGAAATAAAATACTTGATAACTATAATAGTCTATATTAATTGAAACCTAATGATTCAGACTGATCGTTTATTTAAAATACCTCAGGTTCTTTTAATAATATATATACAAAAACTCGAATATCTTTTTTATCTATTCTCTTCTATATACTTTTTAATCGAAATATAAATCCCTTATCTGCAAATATATCCACAATCTCTTTATCTAACTATTCTCTATATAATAATCGGATTATATTAACTAAAGCATTATAAACAGATTATATTATACAAATCTCATACTTCACAACAAACATATTATACAAACACAGTTTGTATTTCAACTTGTATAAAAGATACATACCGACTACTTGAAAATATCCCGAATTGAAATATTCAAATTCACGAAAATAATCCGATTATAGTTTATTGTTATAATACTTCGATTATTAATATTCATAAAGTTTATATTTACAAAAATCCCTAATCTCTTTTATATCTATTTCCTTTATAAGATTAATAGGGTTGTTCTATTATTGCTCAGTTATTATATTAAAATCATTAGTTACAATAACTAATAATACAATCGATTCGATTACACTTCTAATATTGTTGTTATATTTAGGCTTATATTCTATGGAGTTGTCTTTATAAGATTCTACTATGTTAATAGATAGCAGATAGATAATGAAATAAAGTACTTAAATATAACTTTATCAAAATCCGGCAAAATTGTACTTATTCATTAAAAGATAGTGCTTAGCTCGAGCTGATAGCTATTAATTCGTATTTTTAATACATATTGTCTTAAAGAATAAAATGTAGACTAAGATTGATTATAAGAATTGTCACCACATTGCCAACTAAACTCAGTTTGTCAGTATTAAACCACATTGGATTAATGCTAAACACAAGAACTGCTGTCACATTATTGATAATCCTTATTTACATAAAAACAAATATTAAACCACATTGCTTTAATACAAAAGTTTATATCTCTTTAGAGAAATATCAACCTTAATCACAAACCCATATTATATTTGAAATTAAGGTGTTAGGCTTTTGATCTGTAATATCACTAATCAGTGTTAATATCATTATAGGGATAATGAAGTAATATAATACTAATAATTCACACTGTTATAATATTGCTCGAGATTCTAAAAGCTAAAGGCTACAAACATATATGCTATAGTGCGGGGGCGCTAGCGCATGCGCTAGCGCGGTCAGTCACATGATCCCTATCCCAACATTATCAAATCGATTTCTATATAAATTCGAGTAATGGATGTTATTATGGAAGTTTTGGATATTAAAGATCCCAATAAATCCGAACTTACTTTGAAATATATTATTTAATAATTATATTTAATTTTAATTTGTTATTCGATTGAAAGTATTTTATTTAAATTATTCATTTTGAACTTTTATATTATAAAAAATCGTATGATTTGTAAAAGGGAATTATAGGAAAAACTAAAAAATTTTAATAATTATCTTTTGACTCTTATATAAACAATGCAATTGATCCTCTTTGATTTTGTTTGTTTTCAAAAGTAAAAGAATAAAGATCGAATTTCTATTTTTCTTATTATATTTTATAAAAAGTTTTTTTAATAGTTAATTGAGATTCCTTTTGATTATATTCTTTAATAATATTTATATTTATTTAAAATAAATAAGATTTTTATTATTAAATATTAAATTTAATGATCTTTAGATCATTAAATTGTAAAGTATTATAAAATAGAAATATCTATAGAATAGATTTCGAATTTGATACTTTTGGAATTTCAGCAAGTTTATTCTTTATTATATAATGAATTACTTTTTGATATATAAGATTTGATTACAATAATATTATGGTAAATAAAGGATGATTTGGATTCTAAGGATTTTGGGGATTTTTGGCTTTTCTATTTATATAATACGGAATTTGTAAATAACGCCAATCTATAGCTTTTTTGATATTTTAAAACGAATTTTCAATTGTATATTATTTTCTTTAAGGTTAATCAAAAGAAAGGGTTAATCTTGTATTTAAAGATAATAAGGATTTATAAAGTACAAGTTCAGGAATTCTTAAAGCGACTTTTGATTCTCTGTTATATTACTTCTAATTCCTTTTTGCAAAAGTCCGAATTGCTTTTTATTATATAACGGAATATAAAACAATAACGATATATTTATATTTGAAAAAAATTGATAATAATCTATATATAGTATTACAAAAAGCAATAATAATTGAATATATACAAGAATAATATTCATTTCTTTTCAAAAATTATTAGAAATTTATTATTTATGTATATTATATATATCATCCTCCTTTAACAAATCTTTTTATAATAAAAAAATCCAATTGCTTTGATATCTCTATACGTTTAATTCAATCTTTAAAAGCAGGTATAGATAGATAGTCTTATTTCGACTTATTTATAAAAAGTATATAAGCAAACTCAGGTTTCGATATTATATACTTCTAATTAATAACAATTCGCTACTTTTATTACAAAAAAGAAATTCATTATAAAAAAATAAACTAATTTTGATCTAGATTATATCTGTTGGGATAGGGATCATATGACTGACCGCGCTAGCGCATGCGCTAGCGCCCCCGTACTATAGTATATACGTTTATAGCCTTTAGCTTTTAGAACCTCGAGTAATATTATAATAATGTGAATTATTAATACTATATTATTTTACTATTTCTATGGTAATATTAATATTAATTAGTAATATTACAGATCAGAAGTCTGGTATCTTAATTTCAAATGTAATGTAGATTTGTAATTAAAATTAATATTTTTCTAAAGAGGTATAAGCTCTTGTATTAAAGTAATATGGTTTAATATCTGCTCTTATATAAATAAGGATTGTTGGTAATGTGACAGCAGTTTTTGTATTTAGTATTAATCTAATATGATTTAATACTAATAAATCAAATTTAGTTGGCAATATGGTAATAATCTTTATAATTAATCTTAATCTATATTTTATTCTTAAGACAATATACATTGAAAAATACAAACCAATAGCTATTAGTTTAAGCTAAATATTATTTTCTAACAAATAAATACAACTTTACTGAATTTTAGCAAAATTATATTTAAGTATTTTATCTTATTATTTATCTACTATCCATTAATATGGCAGGATCTTATAAAGACAATTCTGTAAAGTATAAGTCTAAATACAATAATAATATTGGAAGTATGGCTAAATTAATTATATTATTAGTTATTATAATTAATGATTTTAATATAATGGCTGAGTAATAGTAAAACAACCCTATTGATTTTATAAAGAAAATAAATATAAAAAGGTTAGGGATTTTTATAAATATAAACTTTATAAATATCAATAATCAAAGTATTATAATAATAAACTATAATTGGATTATTTTTACGAATTTGAATATTTCAATTTGGGATATTTCAAGTAGTTGGTATGTGTTTTTTATATAAGTTGAGATATGAATTGTGTTTATACAATATGTTTATTATAAAGCATAAAATCTATATGATATAATTTATTTATAATACTTTAA
Source organism: Botrytis sinoallii (assembly GCF_014898435.1). Lineage (NCBI taxonomy): Eukaryota > Fungi > Ascomycota > Leotiomycetes > Helotiales > Sclerotiniaceae > Botrytis > Botrytis sinoallii. Next base: position 769,611 of record NW_024066055.1, read on the forward strand.
TTAATGTAATCCAATTATTGTATAGAAAATAATCAGATAAAGAGATTGTAAATATATTTATAGATAAGGGATTTATATTTCAATTAAAAAGTATATAGAAAAGAATAAATGAAAAAAGATATTCGAGTTTTTATATATATATTATTAAAAGAATCCGAGGTATTTAAATAAGTAGTTAGCCCGAATCATTAGATTTCAATTAATATAGGCTATTGTAGTTATTAAGTATTTTATTTCAAATCATAATAATTTTAGGATTCAGCCCTTTAGATAATAAAGGAAAGGGTATTGATATTGGATAAAAAGTATTATCAAAATTATAAGCACCCCATTATTATAAATCCGTTCCTCAATCTAATATTGGCTTTCTATAAGAAAATAATAAACTCAATTTACCTGTATACTTATTTTATAATCAAAAGAAACTATTATCTTTATAACCAATTCAATATAGATAGTTTTGATTTGAAATATCTTTTCGATAATCTGATCCTTTATTACTACAATTATCTTTATTATTACAAGAGAAAGATAATTAATTATTTAATAATCTATTTAATAATAATAATAATTTGAGTAAAAAGGAGGAGGAGGAAATAATGGAAACAAAGGAAATGATTTCCTATAAAATAATTATAATAAAAATGGTAGTGGTGAAGGTAAAGGTGATATAGGAAAAAGAAGGAGGAAATGATCCAGAATATAATTATAATATTCCAAAGATCTTTTCAAATTCATTATCAAAGTTATAAATATTGGTTAACTTCTCGGAAATCTTATGAAACTTTATAACAAGAATAACAAATATAATGAATAAAAATAATAATTTCATATACAAATTCAATATATTCCTTAATAATTACTAATATATTGATTTATCTGATAATCTATTCCTAAGAGTATTCCTGCTATACTTATTGATATAGTATTTGATTTCTATTATATAAATTTAGAGATTATACTGATATTAATATAGGAAATTCGCAAGTTATTTATGGATATATTCGAAGGCCCCGAGCACAAAAGGAATATTATATGGCAATAGGAAGTTATTACATTAAAAAATATAATAGTATAATCAGAGAATATGGGAAATCAATTACTCATTGTTTATAATAAATAGTGACGAGATTATATATTTATATAAAGGATTTAGTGATATAATTAGGATAGAGGATTTATTTTATTAAAAGATTGTTAATATATATATACCAATACCAGTATGCTTTTTAACTTGTTTTTGCTTAGTTAATAATATATCAAGTCTTCTTAAAGAACTTTATTTAGTTATTATAATGTGAAAACTGGTTTATCCGAATGAAAATATGATATTCTATATTGATCGGAAATATCAACACGAAGGAGGATACAATTAGAATAAAGAATTTAAATGAGATAATCAACAATCATTCAAATTACAAATTAAAAAAGAAGTGTTTTATTTACAAAAAGGATAATTGTTAGTTAATCAAACATAACAAAAAGGAGTATAATAAGTTATAACATAAATATAAGGAGCAGTTTAAGGATACTAGTAATAATTTTGACAAAGGTTTTAAATAGTTTTTTATTGAATATAAAGATTCTAATTAAAATGATATTGAGGAATCTAATACTAATACTAATAAGAAGATCGAAGTTTATTTCGCTTAGTATAAATTTCAAGATTCACCAAAACAAAAATCATATTCAAGCTTTATTATTCAAAACGGATTTATCAATAATAAAGAGATTACAATAAGATTAGCTAATAAAATACTCATTTATACCCTAACATATCAAACTCGGGAGGAAACTATATTTATAAACAAATATAATTCCAAAAAGTTCAAGAATATTATTATTAATATAACTATAGTGGAATAATTCACAATAGAATTCAATCAATATATAGTATACAAAATAATTATCAAGAATATTATCTTAGATAAAAATAGAGCAGAAATTATAAATATAATATTCGGGATCAGAAGAACTGAATTTTTTGGATCAGTCAAATTCTATCTACCCCTAGAAACTATCGAATTTTATGTTATGAATACGGAAACACTATTTCTATTATCATTTAATGATATAAATTGTTTTGGTATATATTATAATAATATTATCGATATTGTTGTTGTAAGAATAGGAGAAAGTTATTTTTATATTCAATATAACAAGCATATAGTTTTATTATGGCAATAAATATATAGTAATTTATACAACAAATTATCAAAAATAATGAATATTACCTTATCAATACAAAACTACAATGTCTACATTATTGCTTTAATCATTTATCAGCATATAGACTTTTACAAATATTACAGCGAGCTAGCTACAATAATATTTCAAAAGTCGAGATTGATAAGCTCAACAAGTTCTATCAATATTATCAAAAGTACAGAAAATCATCAGATCGATTTAAATTCAATCTACAAGATAATATTGACTTTAATCACTCAATAATAATTGACATTATATATATTGATACTCACTTTATTTTATATATTATTAATAAAAATATATAATTTCAAACTACGCAATAACTAAACAATATCACCACAAAATATATTTTCGATGTACTTCGAAAATACTGAATAAATATTTACATTGGTCCATTAGATTTTATTATACATAATGCTGGGAAGAACTTTGTAAGCAAGGAATTCGTTTAATATACTGTAATTATATCAATAAGAACAAAAAATATATTAGTTAAGGCACATTGATTAATTAATATAATTAAACATTATTATACAATCATTAAGAAAGCATATACTATCATCTCCAACAAACTCAATAACTCTACCACAAAAAAGATAATACTACAAATAACTATAAAAGTAATAAATAATATTATAGAACCAAACAGATTAATTTTAATATTTCTAATCTTTAAAGTATATCCACAAATATCTGAATCTGATCCACCCACACCTACAATTCTACAGCAACAATTAGCAATTAAGAAAATAATAAATAAGATTTATAAACTATAAACGATATGATAAATATCTAATACTTTGAGTTAGTGAATAGATTATCTACAATAGCTTTATATAACTTATCTATCAATTCAAAGGTTTGGGTATAGAAAGAATATAAAGAATGGATAGGATTATATTATTTATTAAATATAAAAGATAAAATATGTATAATACAATTATTAAGTGAATTAATAGAATTCCGTATTATTTAGGTTAAACTTTATATAGAGGATATACAGGATTAACCTCAGAATCAATTTTAATTATCTACCAAATCAGTATAAATATTATCTATATAAGTTGGATTGATGTAGTAAGGGCAATTTACTGTATTTAGTACAAGCAGAACAATTTTGCTAAAATCTGGCAAAGTTATATTTATTTCTTTATTAGTTATTATTAGGAATAGAAATCTAGAGGAAACCCTTTTGGATATATCTAGGAATTTTCAATCTTAGTAACAATGGATTTCTTAAATAATAATTTCAGTATAATCAATATTTTTCACAAAAGGAGAAAATATCGAATCTATAGAACACTCATCGGATTTATTGATTTTTTTATTAAAAGAAAACGAGTTTAACGATATATAGTATGTTGAGTGTTATATAGTGTTTATTAATATTTCATTATTGATAATTTTCGTGGAATTAAAATAAAAAGAAATCGATAGACTCATGGAAAACAATATTTTCTAATTTATAAAGATTGTGAATATCCCTGCAAATATAAGGATTTTTAATTTTTGTTTTATTGATAAGATTAAAAATAAAAAAACTAATAAAGCATTTTTCAAGTTTTAATTAATTATATAAGTATAAAAAGATTAAGGAAAAAGTATTATTTTAATATAATTGCTAACAATACAATGTATCAATTAATATATTATGCTGGTAATAATAGTAATACTATTCAAAAACAAGATAATTATAAATATTCACAACATTACACAAGTATATACACAATCGATATCGAACTTAGTTCAGAAGTTTTATACTTGATCATCACTGGAAATGGATATTCCAGAGGGCTTTATCCTGCAAATTGTACAACCATTATATAGTGTCCCGGAAGTAGATAATTATTAGTTTAGCATTTATCATAAACATTATACCAATGTTTTTAAGATGATATAATTGATCTACAATTTATATTTATTATATATAATTAAAGATGATATAGTATTTGGTATTATTGAATTATAAATAAATAATACACTCATCATAGTTAATAAAGTATTCATAGATTATAAGTAAACTGAACTCAGAAACGCTAAATTTATGGTAAAAGAGTGTAAAATATTTATATTAGATACATTATTTAAATTTAATAATAATCTGATTATTTAACAGGATAATAGCACAATCTATCTCAATCAGAAAAAACAATACAAAAATCTTCATCTAATCAATTCAGAATTATTTAATATGTAAAGTATGCGTAGTAAGCTTAGAAAATCGGCGACAACAAAAGATCAATATATTGCACAATACGTTCGAGAAGTATATATAACAACTATATATCAACCAAAAACAGCCTTTAACTTATTATATACGGTATAAATAGTTAATCCAAAAGAAGAAGATACTAATACTTTTAATAAATATATTTAATAGCAGATTGACAATTCAGAGAAAGAATTACAATTTGTTCTACTTAATATGGATTCTCTCAAATTGGTCGTATTCATAAATACATCTTTTACTAATAACAAAGATTTGTTCTTTCAGATTAAATATATTATTATTCTAATAAATAAATTCAATAGGGTTAATATCATTTATTAATCATCAATCAAGTATAAAAAAGTTATTAGGAATATATTAGTATTAGAGCTTTATGGTATAGTTTTGGGCTTTGATATTAGCACAGTAATCAAAGGTATACTTAATAAGATCTTCCCAAATTGCAAAATACCATTAATTATATATCGATTTGAAATCATTATATGATTGTTTTATAAAGCTTGATACAACTACTAAAAAGAGATTAATAATCGATATAATAATGATTCGAAAGGTATACAAGAAATGGGAGATTATAAAGATCAAATAGATTAATAAAGAATCTAATCTAGTAGATACAATAACTAAATCTAAACTATATTAAGCCCTAAAGAACTTGATCGATAATAATATTATAAAGATTAAGGTTACGGAATGGGTTGAAAGAGATTAGTGGTATAGATAGTTATATTAAAAAGAAATATTAGCTAGAAAAGATATAATATGATAACTTTAGAAAATCGCTAGTATTGGGATAGGGATTATATGACTGATTGTGTTAGTGTATACACTAGTGCCCCTGCATTATAGCATATACATTCATAGTCTTTAGCTTTTAGAACCTCGAGCAATATTACAACAATGTGAATCATTAATACTATATTACTTCACCATCCCCATGGTGATACCAATAATATCTTTAGGGAATTTATTAATAATAAATCTGATTTAAGGGTTTTGGCTGAATTCAACAATTATAGCTTTCAAATCTTTAATATAATCTATATTGAAATAATCAATTTCATTATGAATACCTTATTATATTACGGCTTTTAGGCTTTAACGAATTAGTATTTCTTCTTTTGATTCAATTACCTTTTACAAGAAAAGCAAGCTTTGAGTTTCTCGAATACTTTAATTCTTTAAACTATAAAGCAAAATCGATTTTATTATAAGTAAGAATATTTGGAAAAGGATTTACTTTATATAGTTTAAAGATTATTTTCCCCTTTTTCTCTTTTCAATTTTATTAGTCTAATTAATATTGGGGAGTATTAATTATTTTTGGAATTATTTTTTATAAACAAATCATTTTGATTTTGAATATAGATTCCGGCAAGACTTTAATTTTTATATTTAATATAAGCTTTGCGAATGTTAATATTATTATTATAATTATTTCTATAATTGCTTTATAGATTAATATAATTAAACATTTTAATATAATTGATATTCCCTTAATAATATAATTAATAAAATATTGGGAAACCTTTTTGTTAATAATCATATCAGTCGAAGTTGTTTGCAATTCTAGCTTTTTGGAATATATTCAAAGGCTTATCTTTCAACAGAAATTGGATCAGATTATTATAAATGAGTATTACTTTATTATTATTATTAATAAATATCACTTTTGTATAATTCAAGTTAGCTAATTCATTCAATAAATTTATATTCAATCTATTTAGCTTTTGATTATCTTATCTCCAATAATAGAAGAATTATTATTGAATAGAATAAATTGATAACCTTTAAGATTATTTATAAGTTTATTAATTAATCGAATCTCTAATATCTTATCAATTATAAAAATAGTATTTTTTTTTTGATAAAGAAAGCAAGAAAACTAATTGAAATGTATTAGCCTAATTCTAATATCTTTAATTAAAATTATAATAAGATTATTATTTATTATTATATTTACAATATAATTGATAGAGTAATAGAATTAATAGATTGTTTTTTATATATATCGAAATCTAATATAATTTGAGAAAAAAGGGAGATTATTTAATAATAGCTTTCGAATTCTTATTAACCTGTAATTACTGTTATATTTATTTTCGGGATTGGATTTGATTATTCTTATATTCAATGAGTTATTTATCTCGATACTCTGAAGTAGATGATTACTTTCTTTTAAAAATCTGATTGGATGGGATGTAATAGTTATTATTATTATTATTATTATTATTAGTAATTTTCAACCGGGCCGTATAGGCGAGCCTCCCAGGGGGCATTACGGTTGGGCTAACTGCGGGATGATCTTCTAGTTTACATGATCCCCCTTTCCTAGGGATGGGGTTTTAATACCCTCAGTAGCCTTTTAAGCGATGGCTAGTGCACTTGTGCCTTTGTCTCCGATCCTCTGAGTGCCTCCGTGTGCGCTTTCCGATCTCCTATATAGTATTTGTTTGAAAGCTGCTTTATCTTGTAAGGGTAGCTTTTGTATACATTCTATTGCAGTATGGTATGCTGTATGCTTCAATTTTCTTTTATATAGTTTTTCTAGATCTATCCCCTCCTATTTCTTGTTTATATTCGTCTGGATCAATCGATCCCTTTCCTTCTCTCTTTCTATTCTTCTGATAGTGTTTTAGGGCATATGCTTTTATAGAAATCTGTTATAGCAATGAATTTAGCGAATTTGGCTGATATATATATTAGCTATTTCAGTAGTTGTTCTTGAGCTGCTTGATTGTAGAGTGGGTATTTGGATTTGATATTTGAGGACCAGATTTCATAGGTCGCAAGGATTTTATAGTAATATATAATATGCTTGGGGGATTTGAATATTCTATATGAATAGTGGATTGTTACTTCCTTGTATTTAAATTGTTAGTAGTAGTTTTTGAAATCGTTATATACTGAGTGGATCGCTAGTATATAATAAAAAGTTGTTTATGAGAGTTCTAATTCCTTAGAGTATTTGTTTATACTCTTTGAATCCCATTTCTGGTATTGTTTGGAGAGTATTAATATTTATTTAATCCATTATATTTATACTACCAATTCTATAATAGTTTTTGCTATAAAGCAGATATCACTTGCTATAAGTCGATTTGTATACCCTGAGACTGATTTTCTTGTCCCTTTGTTAGTGAATACATTTGTATACTCATTTTCTTCAATTCCTATATAATCTAATAACCATTTGATTTGGATCGAATACGTTTGTATCAGTTTATAACATTTGAGGAAAGCTTATTGTGATGTGATAGAGACTATACCTCTCATTCCTTATATCACTGATATACTATCAATGTATATACAGATTTCCATTTGTTTTATACTAATAATATTTCTAATCACTATTTGAAGATCTTGATATACCCCGATTGCTTTTATATCGAATATATAAGAGTTGTAATGTAATCCACTATTTCCTTTATATACTACTATCTATCCTCTATATACAATATATCCATATCCTATTTGCCTACTATCCTTATTAATCTATTCCGATTTATCAGAAAATATAATAATCTAATTGTATATATATTTGTTCTATTATTCCTGAAACTGCTTTGCCACTATTTCTTTTATAAAACCTCTAATAGAATTCGTTCGATATTCTGGTGTGTAGTGGGGTCCTGTTAAAATTATCTCCTTGATTTGGGGAAGGCATTAGCTAATCACCTGGACCTTTATTCTGGCTAACTGCAATTAGCCTTTCTTGTTACCAAAAAAGTAGATGACTCTTATCCCTCAATAATAAAGCAAGTGTTTTGAATCAATAGTTTGGATATAGAAGGCTACTCTCCATTTTATTTGTTTTAGTACTACTTTTACTAATAGGAGAGTGCTATCCCTTATTATCATTGTATTTGGGGTTATTCGCTAAACTGAAAGGATTCTTTTAATTATTATTCTTAGGATCTTATTGATAGTTAGAATTGCTTTTCCTAATCAGATGCTTATTACTATTAATATCCTATCTCAATGCTATCCAGTAATTTTTGTTTGTTCTGTATATTATATCTCTATCTTATAGAATAGGGTTAGATATAAACAAATGATTATTATTTTCCATAAGGATACTATTGAAGGTCCATTTATAATCCAAGTTAGCCCTTAAATATAATAAACCAATTTCCAGCTTTTGGCTATTTGCATTTCGATATACTATTTGAATATAAGCTTACAATCAAACTACACGCCTAACCATTGTAAAGCCAATCCTGATGTAATCAATGAGATAATGTAATCATGGTTTATTTTATATATCGGATTAATAAAATGCTTATACTGTATTATATAGATTATTTCTATCTTTTCGAGTGCGAAAATTATTTTGTTCCTAGTTTCCCAATGGAATATGCTTTTTATATTTTTTGTTAGTATTGCAATATTTTGTTGAACGCTTGTTGATAATCGATATAAATAGATGTTGTTTGTATACCCAAATCGGAGTTTAAGGTTTTACTAGAATAGCTTTGCAAGATAAGTATATACAGGATTGGTGAAAGGGGTAAGCCTTATAGAATATTGTATTTCATTATACTATAGCTAATTATTGTTTTATTAAATCTAACTCTGAATTGCCTTTAGATTAAGAAGAAGTTAATCAAAACGATTAGGTTTTATAGAAATCCCTATCCCCTCATTTGTTTTAGGAGTCTATTTTTAAATAGAGCATTGAATACTCCTTGTATATCCAATATAACCATTATAATCTTATAGCCTTTGTTGAGTGCTACTTCTGTATTATGAATAAACAATACTATTAAATCTATAACCAATCGTTTTGGAAGAGCACTACAATATTATGAACTGAGTATTTCTTATATTAAAACTATCCACACTAGATGTCTTGCTATAATCCTTTCAAGGCCCTTCCCAATATAAAAAAGGAAGGCAATAGGTCATTATGATCATGGGGATGTTTAATCTGTCTTCTCTACTTTTGGTAGTATAACTATCTTTACTTGTTTTCATACTATAGGAAAGTGATTGAGCTATAAATACTTATTGAAAATAGTATATAGAACTAGGCCTATTTCCATTCAGATAGCCTTTAGTAGTCTCACTGTGATTCAGTCTGTCCCCAGGGATATATTCGAGACCCTTATAGTGTTATATTCCACTTCCTCTATAGAGATGGGCTCTTTCCAGAATAGTTTTTTCCCTATTTTGATTATATCCGGAGTTCGGAAGATTGTCGATGGCTTTGAAGTATTATAGAATCTCCGAGTATAGCAGCTTAGCCTTTCTTATCCGATATAACAATATATTCGTTTATTATGATTAATAGAGAGCAGTATATAAAGCTCAAGTCATGCCATCCGATTACTCTATACAGATCTCGATCTGATTTCATTTTATTAAGGAATTTCCTTCAATATTCTCTTTTTAATCTGTTGTATACACAATAGGAATGCTCTGTATTCTATAGAGTAATTGCTATTGATTGTATGGCTCCAAAGGTATACATCTCGAGCGATTGTATAGTTAGATATTTATCAAGGGGCTAATTTTCCTATTTTCCAATCCGATCTTTCTATTATTCTGATTATTTATTATAATATCTTCTGCATATTTTCAATAGCTCGATCTAGAGCTATATTTGTAACTACTGTTTATTACCTCTCATTTGATTCCCATTATATTAACTAATATTATTCTTTGAAACAGAGATAGATCTTTTTTCCTAATATAATATGTATATTAGGATTTCGGTGCTGAGCTTGCTTTTTATATAATGGTAAGGAGAGTATTATAATCGGATCCGCCAATGTATATTAGCTTTGACTTTTGTATATATTTCTGGGATATTGAAAAGACTAGATCGATTATATATCCTATTCTATATATCGCTTGCCCTGGGATATTTATAAACTTGAGGTCTCTATTATTAAACTATTCCGTAAGCCAATTGTTATTATATATTGTATTTATATCTGGCTTGAATAGTATATGGTAAATATTGAAGTCTCCCCTAATAATTGTATTTTTAATTGGTATTAGATTAAGGATTATCTTTAGGATTTCTGAGATATTCAGTTCCCTATATAGATTTAGTAATTTAATTCTGTTTATAGAAAGCCATATATAATCTCTATGCTCCTTTCCTACTAATTATAGCATTTGTAATCTAGTTTCAGTTTTGATATATATCATTACTCATAAACATCCCTATCCTTCCTTGTATATCCCGTTTCCTTTCCAGGAGGTCACTGGGGATAGACATTGATATCCGTTATATATTTGAATATGTGTATTAAATACTCAGAGCTTTTATATATATATTATATTGATTTTTTCCTCAAATGCTCACTGTAATACTACTATATACAGTACAAGGCTTTTCCGTGTGTTTATTCAGGTAATAGATAGCAGCTTTAATTTATTTATATAGATCTTCCATTATTATATTATATCCCCCAGTTATAGCCTAATTATTCAGAATTTCATGATTGAGATTCTTATTAATCTTTACTACCCTATTATGGATGATATGTTAGTCTTACGCATTCTGTTTTTCATCTATTAAGCTCTCCGAGATATTATTTGCTTGCTTTTTTTTAATATCGCTTTTCAAATTATTATCATTTTTATATCGGAAGACTACATTTATTCTAGATTTCTTTTTCCTTTATTATATTATTATTAGTATTTGAATTATTATTGCTAATACTGAGACGATAATAGTATTAATCTCTTTTGTTTATCGAATAATCTGGATTTGCTTTTGATCTGAGTATATTGTTTTGTTGTTTACTTGCTGGGGCTTGATGAGGTAGTTGTTATAATCTATTGGGAAAGGTTTGCAGTATTCTATATATTGTATTGAGTAATTACAATCCTTGATTGGCTTATGAGTAGATAGTGGGTGTGCGTACTTTTTGTATATTACTTTTCTTTTATATTTTCAGTTTTATAGTATTGCTAATACTTTGGGTTATATTTTTTTAAGGTTTATCTTTTATTTGTTAGAAATATTCGAATTTTGTTAAATAGGTTATAATAAGGTAATTGTTTTTAAAAGAATAATATTCAAATAATTTGATTCTGTTTATCTGCTTTAAACTTGAATCTTGTTATCCGTATTAAATATAGTTTTATCTGATACCAGATTTCTTTCCTTATTTGTTTTTCCTCAATCTCTATGGGCATTCCTAGAAGATCGGTAATGATTATTAGGACCCTTAATGTTATATATGTATATTATAGTTTACTAATTACAAGATCTATAGCTTTAATAGCTACTATAGCCTATTACTTGTTCACAAGAAGAACTATATAGGCTTCTGGGGAAGCTATGACTGCCCACCCAGTTCGAGTAATTATTACTACCGCAATAGCTCTAGCCCCTAGAGTAGCAATCTCTGGAACTGCCTTTACTAATATCTATCTGATTCCTTATAAGAATAACTCCATTTTGATTTGTTTATTGAATTGAAGAAAGAGTCTTTTATCTATATATTTTAATCTCAATACTTTACTGATTACTCGCTTAAACCTGTTTATAGCCCCTACTTTCATTATTGAGCCGAAGGGAATAGCAGTTGCAGTTTTGGGGGTTTTAAAGCATCCCCATATACATTTGTATAGTTGGCTTTACACTTTCTATTACTAGCTTCGAATTGAAGGTTCCTTTTGTATTATCTGTAATAAGCTATTAATGCTCTACATACCAGTTTTTTCTGTTAATCGGCTCAAATCCTGTTCCGCAAATTGCATTGCGAATTATACAAGGATTGTTTTGAAGCTAGTAAGTACTAGAGCCTTGTTTGTAGTGCACTTCCATTGTATATTGATCTTCTTCTGAATAGCTGTCTTCATAACTGTTTCAATGATATTCTGACCACTTTTGAGCGAGCTTGAGAGAGGACCAGCGCTTTTGTTGCTAATCCGCGTTTCTCTTTAGAGTGGTGATTGAGGAGCGGTCATCGAGATTGATCGGGGAGTTTGCTGTCCCTATAAATAATCGCTGGCTCGCCGGCCCTTTCTGATTCTGCTGCAACAGTATTCTCGAGCCAAGCAGCTCGGAGTGCTACAGTGATCGCGCTGGTATGTATTGTATAATATGATTTCGGGATATCCGTAGATATGATTATTATGAGCTCGTTTGTCCTTTTTGGATGTAATAGTTGAAAGACTTTATTTATTATTTATTAGATTTGGTGTAGTACTTTTAATATAATATCTTTTTTTTCATTTAATCAAATTATTATATAACTTTATTTTATTTAATATTTTGTTTATATAGTATCCTTAATTAATTTCTCGATTGACCTTTGAATTGTATTAATATATATCAAATGATAAGATTTATTAAGTATATAAAGAATCTTATAAAGAATCTCATTCTTTTTATTTAATATATACTTTAAATCCATTTATTACCAAAAATTGAACTCTATTAGTTTTAAGAGATTTATACTTAAGATTTTCAATAGAATTAAATTCTCAATTGATATAAATAGAATCTCCTTATCTTTTATAATTCTTGTTTCTATTATCGAATTCAAAATTGTTATTTCGATTATCTTTTTTTATAATACTCTCAGCAATTTGATTAAATCAATATTAAAAGGAAGATGCTTTAAGTATATAAATTTGATAAGAGAGATTGAATATTATGATATATTATATATTGAAATTGTTATTAGTTATAAAAGATCTGTCGAGTAATTAATCTTGATTATAAAAAAAACGAGTATCGATTTCCGGATATAGTGATTCCCATTTACATTGCGGTATATAAAAGGGTGGGGAAGATAATCTAACTCGAGAAGCATTTTGAACAAATATGGGAAGATCTTTTTGTATATATAATTTGATTGAGGGAGAGGACTGATCTGGAGGGGATATGAATAGATTTATGGGAATAAGGTTGCAGCTATTGTATTAAGGGAATTGTAATTTTGAATATTTTCAAGGATTAACAGAATAACTTCGAATATGTTATGATTTGATTGTAGAATCATCATATTCCTATAGTAAATTATTTAAATTCAATTGTATATGAATAGACCTTCAGCTATCTGTTATTGTACAAGGCTCTAAGCGAATGGTCAATTTGGTCAATTTGGTTAATTTATAATGGTAAATCAATTAATTTAATGAATTTGAATAATTTTTGATGAATTCGATCGATCAGATGAACTTGATGAATTTAATGAGTCTGATGAAATTAGTCAAATTTGGTCAATTTGGTTAATTTGGTTAATTTGGTCAATTTGGTTAATTTGGTCAATTTGGTCAATTCATTTGGTTAATTCATTTGGTCAATTTAAATCAATCAAATTAACTAAATCGAATAAAATAATTAATTGAATATAATACTACCACCTCAA
>NW_024066056.1:665000-667500 GCF_014898435.1 Botrytis sinoallii
AATTTTGTGAGTTGATCATTTCGTATTTCTATCCCCGGTGAGCTACAAGTATATCCATCTTTCTCATAGAGAAGGCAAGTATAAAATTCATATTCTCGGAAACTATTTTTATTTTATAGAATCAATTGTATAAAGAGGGCTTATAAGAAAGGGGTCGATGGGTATATAGAGGATGAGAAATAAGAGAATCATAGTATGAGTTAGCTATATAAGTAAATACGCTTGGAAGAATATGATATTAGATTGAAGAATGCGAGTAAGATATAGATAGAAGTAATAGTTAGAAGTTGAATGTTTTGGTATGAGTGTGAAAGTAGTTTTAGTGAGTGTAGTACCGGAATCGTTAGAGTATTTAAGGGGCTTTGTGGGTATCTGGGGATTGTTGGAGGGCCTCTAGCTCTACTTAGCATTATAGTGCTGAGTTGATAATGAGGTCTTATAGGCTCTACATAAGGTAGTGTCTGTAAACTCCAACATTTACAGATGTCCGTAATAGCTTTATAGCTGCCCCCGGTGACCCCCGCTCTCGATACGTGCGGGGGGGCGTCGCCTCGGACGGAAAATTTTCTTTTTCTTTATTTTTTTTTCGATTTTTTTTCTCTCTTCGAATTTTTCCGAATTTTCAGGAGGGAATATGGTGGAATCTTCGAAAGATTGCTCCCGGTGAGTAGTTTATAGGGTATGAAAGCCTATAAGTATCCTCCCGGTGAATTCAATAGGATTAAATCTCAATTCCCGGTGAAGTTATTTCAATATATTATTAAGGTTCCCGGTGAGCTCCCGGTGAGGTTTCATTAGCTTTAGCATATAAGCCCTGTAAGCATAGGCTATGGAAGCCCTAATGATCAGCTCTAAGCCCTAAAAGAAGTTCTAAATAATCTGGTTAGGGTCAGGGTTAGGCTCTCCTACAGGGAATTAGGTTAGGAGCGATAATAATACCACTAGGATATATTTAACCTCACCGGAACTTAATCAAATGAATTTCGAAAACTCTCTTTATATAGACAATAAGCTCTTATAGGCTTTGAGTTCTAATTCAACTCCCGGTGAGCTTTTTATAGGGTTAACTTTAGATTCAATAGCTTATAAATAAGTCCCGATAAGCTCTTTTAGGCTTTAAGATTATAAATTATAGCAATGAGATTACTAGTATAAAAGCTAACCGGGGATGAACAATTTATCGGAAATCTTTTTATATAGGATAATAATAAAAGTAAGAAAATTTTAATCTTATTAATCTTATATATATTATCTATATGAATTATATATTGCTGAGGTCGTCTTTTTATTATGTTTATAATGAAAATAGTAAAATCATTATAAGAGTATATTTAAGACTATTAAAGAAAGTGACTCTTAGATTACAAGAGCTAGCGCGTTTAAAAGCCCTCGTTAAATAAGCATAATCGACTTTTAAAAGAATTCATTCTTTTTTTTAAGACTTACTTATAGGGATTGAGAGCCTATAATAGCTCCCGGTGACCTTATTTTAGGCTGTATAGAGGCCTATAATATAATCAAAGTGTACCCGGTGAGCCTAATTAGGCATATAGATATGATATATAGAGGTTCTAGATTATTTATTGGGAGCAACAACTATATTAATGAAAATTTCAAGTACTTACTTTGAGTAGTTTTTCGGAGTCTTTTTGTTAGTGAAAAAAATATCAATAGCGCTTTTGTATGTAAAATAATTTGTCGGAAATTATTTTTTCGGACGAAATCAATTGTGCGTAGGGAACCTACAGATAAGGAGTCGATGGGTATATGAATGGGGTGGGTTGAAGCCTCAAAGAAAAGTAAATTCTTTAATTAGGCTTACTCTTCTAAGAGCTTCAACACATAATAGGCACGTATGCCTGCCTCATTCACACTGCTAAGCCTGAAAGTAAAGCCTATATAGTGTTAATACGAAAGGATAGTGATATTCCTACCTATTGTATTAGCCTATAAAGTGTTACAGGTGATATCAGTTAGAGGTCTTCGAACTATAAGTCGTTGATTAAGGTTATACTCAAACAATCGAGGAGGAAGTCTGAAAAGGCAACCAGCACGCATAGCACGTAGCAACTCCAAAAATTGAATGAATTGACTGGCGTTGACCGACTACTATATATAGGTAAGAAGGTAATTCTCTATAGACCCTTCTGGGGTTCTATATTTTTTGAACAATTTCACTATTAGAGAGTCTGTCTGCAAAGACCTAGGGCACGCATAGCACGTTGCAACTCTTTATTAGGAACAAGAAATATAGGATTTTAGAACAGTCAACAACTCCCAGTACCTTGGTTGCTGTATCCGCGACCTATTGATATTTGAAAGCGTGGTATCACATAAAATGTGACGCCCCTCAGAATATCACAGGCGCATGGATAAACTATTCTACACTGTAATCCGCATAAAGCTCAGGCTTTGGATTATAAGTTTAGGGTAGCCGACGTCCTGTCAGCTTCGGCTTGGCAGGCTTCGTTGGAGTCTGTGGATTAGTGGCCGATGGCTA
>NW_024066056.1:692500-695000 GCF_014898435.1 Botrytis sinoallii
CCTACAAATAATTTTGTGAGTTGATCATTTCGTATTTCTATCCCCGGTGAGCTACAAGTATATCCATCTTTCTCATAGAGAAGGCAAGTATATAAATTCATATTCTCGGAAACTATTTTTATTTTATAGAATCAATTGTATAAAGAGGGCTTATAAGAAAGGGGTCGATGGGTATATAGAGGATGAGAAATAAGAGAATCATAGTATGAGTTAGCTATATAAGTAAATACGCTTGGAAGAATATGATATTAGATTGAAGAATGCGAGTAAGATATAGATAGAAGTAATAGTTAGAAGTTGAATGTTTTGGTATGAGTGTGAAAGTAGTTTTAGTGAGTGTAGTACCGGAATCGTTAGAGTATTTAAGGGGCTTTGTGGGTATCTGGGGATTGTTGGAGGGCCTCTAGCTCTACTTAGCATTATAGTGCTGAGTTGATAATGAGGTCTTATAGGCTCTACATAAGGTAGTGTCTGTAAACTCCAACATTTACAGATGTCCGTAATAGCTTTATAGCTGCCCCCGGTGACCCCCGCTCTCGATACGTGCGGGGGGGCGTCGCCTCGGACGGAAAATTTTCTTTTTCTTTATTTTTTTTTCGATTTTTTTTCTCTCTTCGAATTTTTCCGAATTTTCAGGAGGGAATATGGTGGAATCTTCGAAAGATTGCTCCCGGTGAGTAGTTTATAGGGTATGAAAGCCTATAAGTATCCTCCCGGTGAATTCAATAGGATTAAATCTCAATTCCCGGTGAAGTTATTTCAATATATTATTAAGGTTCCCGGTGAGCTCCCGGTGAGGTTTCATTAGCTTTAGCATATAAGCCCTGTAAGCATAGGCTATGGAAGCCCTAATGATCAGCTCTAAGCCCTAAAAGAAGTTCTAAATAATCTGGTTAGGGTCAGGGTTAGGCTCTCCTACAGGGAATTAGGTTAGGAGCGATAATAATACCACTAGGATATATTTAACCTCACCGGAACTTAATCAAATGAATTTCGAAAACTCTCTTTATATAGACAATAAGCTCTTATAGGCTTTGAGTTCTAATTCAACTCCCGGTGAGCTTTTTATAGGGTTAACTTTAGATTCAATAGCTTATAAATAAGTCCCGATAAGCTCTTTTAGGCTTTAAGATTATAAATTATAGCAATGAGATTACTAGTATAAAAGCTAACCGGGGATGAACAATTTATCGGAAATCTTTTTATATAGGATAATAATAAAAGTAAGAAAATTTTAATCTTATTAATCTTATATATATTATCTATATGAATTATATATTGCTGAGGTCGTCTTTTTATTATGTTTATAATGAAAATAGTAAAATCATTATAAGAGTATATTTAAGACTATTAAAGAAAGTGACTCTTAGATTACAAGAGCTAGCGCGTTTAAAAGCCCTCGTTAAATAAGCATAATCGACTTTTAAAAGAATTCATTCTTTTTTTTAAGACTTACTTATAGGGATTGAGAGCCTATAATAGCTCCCGGTGACCTTATTTTAGGCTGTATAGAGGCCTATAATATAATCAAAGTGTACCCGGTGAGCCTAATTAGGCATATAGATATGATATATAGAGGTTCTAGATTATTTATTGGGAGCAACAACTATATTAATGAAAATTTCAAGTACTTACTTTGAGTAGTTTTTCGGAGTCTTTTTGTTAGTGAAAAAAATATCAATAGCGCTTTTGTATGTAAAATAATTTGTCGGAAATTATTTTTTCGGACGAAATCAATTGTGCGTAGGGAACCTACAGATAAGGAGTCGATGGGTATATGAATGGGGTGGGTTGAAGCCTCAAAGAAAAGTAAATTCTTTAATTAGGCTTACTCTTCTAAGAGCTTCAACACATAATAGGCACGTATGCCTGCCTCATTCACACTGCTAAGCCTGAAAGTAAAGCCTATATAGTGTTAATACGAAAGGATAGTGATATTCCTACCTATTGTATTAGCCTATAAAGTGTTACAGGTGATATCAGTTAGAGGTCTTCGAACTATAAGTCGTTGATTAAGGTTATACTCAAACAATCGAGGAGGAAGTCTGAAAAGGCAACCAGCACGCATAGCACGTAGCAACTCCAAAAATTGAATGAATTGACTGGCGTTGACCGACTACTATATATAGGTAAGAAGGTAATTCTCTATAGACCCTTCTGGGGTTCTATATTTTTTGAACAATTTCACTATTAGAGAGTCTGTCTGCAAAGACCTAGGGCACGCATAGCACGTTGCAACTCTTTATTAGGAACAAGAAATATAGGATTTTAGAACAGTCAACAACTCCCAGTACCTTGGTTGCTGTATCCGCGACCTATTGATATTTGAAAGCGTGGTATCACATAAAATGTGACGCCCCTCAGAATATCACAGGCGCATGGATAAACTATTCTACACTGTAATCCGCATAAAGCTCAGGCTTTGGATTATAAGTTTAGGGTAGCCGACGTCCTGTCAGCTTCGGCTTGGCAGGCTTCGTTGGAGTCTGTGGATTAGTGG